>NC_069005.1:32029872-32030322 GCF_001194135.2 Octopus bimaculoides
TCCTTCCGAAGAATAGATGCAGTGGAAAATGTGAGAGAGAGGGACAGAAGAGATGCAAGGAAGATAGAGGGGGAGGAGGAAAGCTGGAGAGAGAGAGGAAGGAGGGGAGGAGAGTGAGAGATGGGAGGAGGGAATGGTGAAAGTTGGAGAGAGAGAGAGAAAAAGAAAGCGAGGAAGAGAGAGAGAGATGGAGAATGCGCGAGAGAGAAAGCGGGGAAGCGGAAGAGAGAGGGAGAGGTGAAATGCGGGAGAGAAAAGGGAAAAAAGCGACAGATAGAGAGAGGAGAATGAGAGAGAGAGAGAGAGGGGAATGAGAGAGAGAGGGGAGAATGAGAGAGAGGAGAATGAGAGAGAGGAGAATGAGAGAGAGGAGAATGAGAGAGAGAGGAGAATGAGAGAGAGAGAGAGAGGAGAATGAGAGAGAGAGAGAGGGGAATGAGAGAGAGAGAG
>NC_069005.1:32032786-32033895 GCF_001194135.2 Octopus bimaculoides
TATTATATTATATATACGACGGGCTTCTTTCAGTTTCCATCTACTAAACCCACTCACAAGGCTTTAGTCAGCCCTAGGCAATAGTAGAAGACACTTGCCCAAGGTGCCGCGCAGTGACACTGAACCATGTACTTGGTAAGCAAGCTTCTTACCACACAGCCACTCCTGTGTCTATATAAAGACAAATTTACATTGGTCAATGTATTCTAAACGAGTTGAAACCAAATGGTCATAGCTGGAACGCCTTTTATCGTAGGTCTAATCAATCTAGTCTTGATGTAAGAGGACGTTTTGGGCAACAACAAATACATCTGTTTATTTCTACTGACTTCGTCGGTCTGCTAGAAATAATAGCCAAAAAATCTTCATAACTTTCCTCTCATTACCACCATAACCTTTAATAACAAATAATTTATCAGATATTATATTCTCTAATCCACATAGAATTAGATGGAATATTGTAATGCCTGGAGCACCTTTGATCATGGATATAATCATTCAGGATTGACTTGGGGTTAAAGAAGACCAACAACAGTAACAACAACAACAATACTAACAAATACACCCGTTCTCTTCCACAGTTTTCTGTGCTGTCTTCTCTTTGCTATATATAATGAGTATTTATCTAAAGTTAACAATACACTGCTTCAACAACCATTGTGTTGGCAGTAACAGCGATGAAGATGGCGGCGAGATATAAACCATTCAACTTCCGGTCAGTAATCTCTAGGCTTTATCGATTTAGTTGACTTCAGTATCTCACAGAAGTTAATTTCAGAACTCGAATTATCCTGAGTTATTGTTAACTACTTATCGAGTGGTTTCGGGGTATTATTCCTTAGTTTATCGGATTAGATAGGATAGGTCGGAATGCACTGCGATCGACAGATATATGTACGTATAATCCGTATATTTGTACATATGTGAACACACACACACACACACACACACACACACACACACACACACACACATATATATATATATATATATATATACACACACATATGTGTGTCTGTGTGTGTATTCATAAGTATATGAGTATATATAATATTTATTTATACAGGTGTATATATACATACATATATACATATATATATATATGTATG
>NC_069005.1:32037537-32039344 GCF_001194135.2 Octopus bimaculoides
TATATATATATATATATATATATATATGTGCAAATCTGTATGTTTTGTTTTATGTATGTATTCTCATGCATATAATTGCATATCTAGACATGCTCTTATATATTTAATGATAAACTTCTGGAAAGTTTTACAGATTTTTACAGTTCCTATGTCTGTCTGTATGTATACATATTTATGTTATTTATAAGTATGTTTGTATGTAGAGAGAAATAGTAACATAAATAAATGTATATATACATACGCACACACACGCACACGCACACACATGCACGCACACTGCCCCTCTCCTCGAAGCCTAGTGGGTTTCTGTCAAAACTTGAAACTAATGCTTAGTTGCATTGCATCTATCTTGGCGTTCTGAGTTCAAATGCTGCCGGGGTAGACTTTGCTTTCATATTTTCAGGGTTGATATAAGTAGCAGTTGAACACTAGGGTCATTGCAATCGATTTACCCCTCCCCCGAAATGCTGGCCTTGTGCCAAAATTTGAAATCAAGATATTGAATTACAAGAAACTTTGACAATATATGCTCTTACATTTGCAGTGTAAAATGGATTATACCACAAGATATTGTAGCGTCTTTATCCGGGGATAGGGAAATGATGTGTTTACTATTGATACAGAAATTAAATTTCCAAGAATAATGGGCGAATGATGGAAATTTGCATTGATATGAAATAGTTTTCCATTATCTAAACAAAAAGCTTTCCTAGTTTAACATAATAGAACAACAATATTTCAGTTATAAAGTGGTTGAATAATAATAATATGAATAATGAACAACACTATAGAGTCATTCGGTTTGATGTCAAAGATTATTACCCTTCAATTACCGAGGCTTTACTTCAAAACGGGATACCTACATTTCCATTAGTAATTCTGACATTGGAATCGTTATGCATCGAAGAAAATTTGTATTAGCCTTTGATAATAACCAGTGTCCAAAGAAAAATCTTGATTCTTCATTTGTTATCAGCGTGATATAAAAGGATTTTGCTGAATCAGGAGAATTACTCTGCCATTATATAATGCACATGTAGATGCACTAAATTTAATTATTTTCTATACGGTGGCCTACACTGCAATGACGGCTTTATATATTACGTAACATAAATACTTAACAGGCTAAAAGATGTACGGAAATCTCGTTAATTTATATAAACATTTGAATAATAGACAATGAAAGCAGCCTATACATGCAACAACGATAGTCTTTCAATATTGGTTTTAAATTTTGGCACAAGGCCAGGAAGTTTGGGGAAGGGGTAAATCGTTTACATCGAGCCCAATGCTCAACTGGGTGAAAGGTAAAGCAACCAAGGCGGCATTTGAACACAGAACGTGAAGACGGACGAAATACTGCTAAGCATCTAGTTCGGCGTGCTAATGATTCTGCCAGTTTGCTGCCTTATAATCTTTTAATATTATGTAAGATGAAGGCGGCGAACTGGCAGAATCGTTACTGTGCCGGACAAAATGCTTAGCGGCATTTCATCCGTCTTTACGTTCTGAGTTCAAATTCGGCCGTGGTTGACTTTGCCTTTCATCCTTTCGGGATCGATAAAATAAGTACCGATTGAGCACTTGGGTCAATGTAATCGACTTACCCTCTCCCCCGAAATTGCTGGCCTTGTGCCAGAATTTGAAACCATTATGACATAACAGGAATAACTAACAAACAGACAAATGCGGGGAAAATCTCGTTAATATATTCAATGATTAATAAGGCGTGGGGAGCTGGCAGAATCTTTAGCACGCCGAGCGAATGCTTAGCGGTATTTCGCCCATCGCTACGTTTTGAGTTCAA
>NC_069005.1:32042101-32043085 GCF_001194135.2 Octopus bimaculoides
TATATATGAGTGTGTGCGCGCGTGTGTGTGCGCGCGTATGTGTGTGTATGTGTAATATACATGTATATAAATACAGATACATACAGACATAGATACAATGTATATGTATATTTACATATATATATACATATGTATGTATGCATGCATGCATTCATGTATGTATGTATGTAAATCTCTGCTGATTTACTAGAGGCGATAAATTACAGAACTCAAAACGTATACATACATACAGACGTATAGATATATGGAAGTTTCTACCATCTTTCTCTCAGTAAAAGAAATTAATAAATATTGTACTCTTGTAAAAAGTATTGAATGCCCCTTCAATTTAGCGTTCAACTGTTTGTATATATAATTTTACATGAAAACAAACATTAATATCTTGATGTGTGAGTGTATGTAAGTATGTATGTATGTATGTATGTATGTATGTATGTATAATATATGCTCATGTATTTACGTATGTGCATCCGTGTATGTATGTATGTATGTATGTATGTATGTATGTATGTATGTATGTATATACCTATGTATGCTTTTGTGTATGTAAGTGTACACACATGTATATGTGAATATAGGTATGTAAGTAGGTAGGTAAGTAGGTAGGTAGGTAGGTAGGTAGTATGTAGGTAGGTAGGTAGGTAGGTAGGTAGGTAGTAGGTAGGTAGGTAGGTAGGTAGGTAGGTAGGTAGACAGGCAGGCAGGCAGTCAGGCAGGCAGGCTGGAAAGCAAATTTCACAAAACACTACTCCAGGTTTTCGGTTCTCAAGACTCACAGTGAAGCCGTTTCAATATCTAGACATGTTTTGGGTGGATAAGATTGTAACCAAAAATTCATATTTGCTTGCAATACAGTAATCACTTGACTATCGCGGATATTACGTTCCAAAATCCCCCGCAAAGTAGAAACAGTACTGTACTGTATATATTTTTTTATTATTTTTATAATCGACTTGATGCCTTTGTCTGTCTTTGTTTGTCCTC
>NC_069005.1:32044979-32046833 GCF_001194135.2 Octopus bimaculoides
TAAAAAAAAAAGTTGTTGGCTCATAGAATCGTTAGCATGCCGAATAAAATGTTTAGCGACATTTTTTCCGACTCTTTACGTTCTGAGTTCAAATGCTCCCCACCGTTTGACAACTGGTGCTTGTTTGTTTTACGTTCCCGTAACTTAACGTTTCGGCAAAAAAGAACGATAGAATATATACAATACTCTAAAAAATTTGACTACCAAGGTTGGAATCTTGGGGTTAGTTGCCCGCAGTGCTCCAGCATGGCCGCAGTCAAATGACTGAAACAAGTAAAAGAGAGTAAAGAGTATATATATATATACATATACAAAATGATGTTCGTGCAAACAAATTTTTCTTGCACGAACATTATATTGTAAATAAATTGCATAGACGAAAAAAGTAAATATGGTTATATATATGTGTGTGTGTGTGTGCATGTATGTATCTGTGTCTGTGTGTACGTGTACGTGTGTGCGCCCATGTATGTGAGTATGTATATAGACTTGTGTACGTGAGTATGTATGTATTCATGTATATGTATGTATGTATGTATGTATGTATGTATCATGAAAATATATGAAAATAATTTTCTTGGAAAATGTGTTGTAAGTTCGAAACAGCGGGAAATTAAATGGTTTGTGACGGCTTAGATGAGAGATATTGACTGCCATAGCTAAACCGAAACATATGTCGTGTCGATAGCGCATTTCTTAACTTTCTGCTATTAACCGGGATTCAGCATGGAGAATGTCCATCTCTGGAAATCTTACTGTTGCCGCAGCTGCTGCTGCTGCTGCCACCGTCGCCGTCGCCGGTGTTGTTGGCTACCGATAGAATAATAAGTACTAGGCTTACAGAGACTGAAACAAGTAAAAGAATATATATGTGTATATATATATATATATATATATATATATATATATATATATATATATACACACACAGATGTAGAACGGCACAAGCGATAATATTTTGTTTCAGAGAAACTTCTCTTACGAGATTTGTGTGTAGGAAAAAAACACGGTTAGCTCAAACTGACGTCAGTGGATTGACAGACACAGGTGTCTCGACTTGGTTTAGCCTCTTCAGTGACAAACACAGACAGTCCAGCGTGAGTTACGCCAAAACTTTCGATCCCTCGTAGAAATCAAGAAATATAACATTCACCGATTTGTGCGAAGTTTATGTTCAAATCAATATACACACTGGAAACGGCATTAGATTGAAATATAGATATACATAACATTTATAATGTTAACAAGTATATACAAACGCAACACGGCGCCAGCTGTGGTATTTTGTCTCAGAGAAACTTCTCATTAGACACTTAAAACCAATATTACTATCTATTATCTTATTTCTATTTAGTTCACTTGTATTAACCTAATATCATTAGAATACTCCATTCAAGTCTTTTCTTTCATTTCTGTGCGCTAGACTCTGTCTAATTCATTCATTTACACGCAACTTTGTTTGGGGTTTCAATTTCTTATCTCTGTTTCTATATCGAATTTGTTGCTTATATTATTTTTGTTCTCTTCACAAATTGATTTGGTGTAATTTTCTAAACCGAATTTCAAATGAGTTTTTTTTTCTGTTGAATTCATGCAAAATATAATGACAAAGGTTCAAAGTGTTCATTGTCATCATCAACATCATCATAAAAATAAGACTCATCATCATTATCATTATCATCATCATCATTATTATTATTATTATTATTTTTATTATTATTATCATCATTATTATTATTATTATTATTATTATTATTATTATTATTATTATCATCATTATTATTATCATCATCATTATTATTATTATTATTATTATTATTATTATTATTATTATTATTATTATTATTATTATTA
>NC_069005.1:32046843-32048921 GCF_001194135.2 Octopus bimaculoides
GTAGAAAGTATCATTATTATTATTATTATTATTATTATTATTATTATCAAGGCGGCGAGCTGTCAGAATCGTTAGCACGCCAGGCGAAATGCTTAGCGGTATTTCGTCTGCTGCTACATTCTGAGTTCAAATACCACCCAGGTTGACTTTGCCTTTCGTCCATTCCCGTCAACGTGGGCAATTTGTATGCCATTGAAACCGAGAAACAGGAGAAGGCCAAGGTTTTTTCATCTGCAAGGAAGGTGATGGCCTCAGTTTTCCAGATGCAAAAGGCATTGTGTTGACTATCTTCAAAAGGGCCACACCATCATTGAAGAATTCTATGCTAATTTGTTGAGGCAGTTACTAAGGGACCAACGTCCGGGAAAACTGATGAAAGGGGTCTTGTTTTATCAGGACAATGCTCCAGCACGCAAGTCCTTGGTCTCAATGGCTGCTGTGCAGGATTGCGGCTCTGAACGGGTTGATCGCACTCCCTATTCTCCTGATTTGGCCCCATCTGACTACCATCTGTTCCCCTACATGAAAAAACACTTGGCTGGGAACCTGTATCGCAATGATGATGACGTCATACCTGCAGTCGATGATTTCTTCATCAATGGGACCCAGGAACTGCAACACTGATAAAAGACGTGTGTGGACCACAAAGAGGGCTCTGTCGAAAAATAAACCTCGTTTGATCACATTGCAAGAGAGTATTTCGGGCAGCCTATGAACTATCCAGCCCACCTTCCTACATACATACATACATACATACATACATACGTCGTATATGTATTTATGCATGCATCTGTGTGAGAAGATGCGAGCACACACACACACACACACACACATATATATATAGAGGGGGAGAAAGATAAAGGGGAAGAGACGGAGTGTGAGAGGAAAGAGAGGCAGTGAGAGACTGGTGGGGGGTTTGAAAAAGCTCAAATATGAGATAAATGAGACGAGATAGAAGTAAACAAGGAGGACTTGTTAGAATAAGCTTCTGGTTTTTATTTGTGTTTGCAGCTATTAAATATCACATTTTCGATCAAAACCTAATGTCCTACTATATATTTCCTTCCGAATGTTGCAGAATATAAACCGAAATAATAAAAAGCAACGATGTTTCGTGGTAGACAGAAATAATATATTAGCAATGAAACGAAAGTCATTACAGACACGAGATATCTCTCTCTTTTACATTCGCTACCATCTGCACACCTATATTCATTCATATGTGTATGCGTGTGTGTGCGCATGTGTGCGTATATACATACATATATATATATATATATATATATATATATACAAACATATATATATATATCTTTGTATGTGTATATATATACATATATCTATATGCAAATACGCACAAACATAAATATATATTTCTATGTGCATGTACATATATGTGTGTGTATACATGTTTATATGGTATATATATACATATATATATATATATATATATATATATATATATATATATATATATATATATATATATATATATATATATATATATATATGCATATATATATATATATATAAAGGTAGTTTTCGAGGAGATTCAGCGTGACACAGTGTGACAAGGCTGGCCCTTTGATATGCAGATACAACAGAAACAGGAAGAAAAAGTGACAGAGTACAGCAGGGTTCGCCACCAACCCTGCTGCCGGAGCCTCAGGTGTTTTCGCTCACAACGCGCGGTCCGGGAATCGAAACCGTGATCCTACGACCGCGAGTCCGCTGCCCTAACCACTGGGCCATTGCGCCTCCACTATATTGTATATATATAGTAGGTGAGAAGATGCTAATATAAAGCGTGGAATAGATAAGCATCGAATTAGTGTTCAGACTGATCTCATTCTTAAACTCTAACTTCCTAATCACGTCGTCCATCTGTTGTCTACGTATGTGTGTAGATAGATAGAGAGGGAGAGAGGGGGAGAGGGAGAGAGCGAAAGAGAATAGAGAGAGAGAGAATAGAGAGAGGGAGAGGGAGAGAGAGCGGTAGGTTGGTTGGTAGATAGGTATGTTTATATTTATATATATATATATATATATGAATATATATATATGTATATATATATATA
>NC_069005.1:32050425-32052222 GCF_001194135.2 Octopus bimaculoides
ATATATATATATATATATTAACGATGATGATATTTCTGATGTTTGAAATTATTATTATTATTATTATTATTATTATTATTATTATTATTATTGTAACAATTCTTGGTTATAAGGCTGACTGCATCTGTGAAGGCAGAGGCGTCGGCGGTGTTGGTCGTGGTCGTTGTCGTGGCGTTTGCGCTTGTAATATGACAGTAATAAATGCCTGTATTACAACAGTCGCTATTGATGCGCATACACGCTTGTGTGTGTGTGTGTGTATGTGTGTATGTGTGTGTATCTTTGTATATGTGTGTGTCTGTGTGGCCAGTTTATCGATCACGTGTATGTTAACAAGATGACGGAGAGAAACTCATTTCTAAGCCGCCAAGATGGCGTCCATCCGCCGTCTCCTGCTTTCAACTAAATTCTCGCTTCCAGTTGGCCTGGCAGGAAATTCTTGCTCATTTCTCCTGACAGTTATGCTACTGAATACAGTTATATTATTGTTGATATCTCTACTGTTTCCGCTACACCACACTACTTTGTGTCATACTACATCTCACTACACATCATCATCATCATCGTCGTCGTCATCATTATTGTTGTTGTTGTTGTTGTTGTTGTTGTTGTTGTTGTTGTTGTTGTTGTTGTTGTTGTTGTTAAGGTGGTGAACTGGAAAAATCGTTAGCACGCCGAACGAAATCCTTAGCGGCATTTCGTCCGTCTTTACGTTCTGAGTTCAAATTCTTCAGAAGTCGATTTTGCATTTCATCTTTTCGAGGTCTATAAAATAAGTACCAGTTGATATAATCGACTTACCACCACCACCACCACCCCGAAATTGCTAGCCTTGTGCCAAAATTTGAAAGCATTATTATTATTATTATTATTATTATTATTATTATTATTATTATTATTATTATTATTATTATTATCATTATTTCACATGCTCACAACGGATTAAACTGTTGGAAAAGAAAAAAAATCCTAACATCGTGATACAAGAAATAACCTCAGATGCCAAGAACCCTCCTACGTATCCAAGCTGTTCCTAATAACACTGCTTTCTGGAGCTGCACAAAACTAGATTTTATGTTTATTTCCTCTATCTATGTATTCAAATTTTTAGGGATAGTTCCCAATGCACCTATAACTACAGGGATACATTTTACCTGCACTTTCCCATGACCTCTGTAACTTAATCACTATTTCCTGGTACTTTGCTATTTTCTCTATAACTCTGACTATAAAGTCAATTGTCTGGCACTTTCTTTTCTCTTTGTCTACTACTACTAAACCAGGTCTTCTAGGGGATCACCAATAACCTCAACCACTCTGATAACTAATTTGGAAATATAGAGCCAAATGAACAGTCCTAATATTATCAGAATCTCTGATTTCGCCATTGTTGTACGGGTGACGTCACCATATAGATGTCGTCTGCGCGTCTCAATTAGCTAATTGCTTTACAACTTGCAGACGACACTAAATGATTTCGGTGCACATAGATGGGTGTACATGTGTTTATCTGTAGAATACTGTATGTGATGCTGTATTCCCCATCTACCGAGTATACAATGTGGTGTGTGTATGTGTGCATGTGTATCTATAAGTATTTACGTGCGTCAATAAATTTGTAAGAATCTAGAATGAATATGAATATATATAATTATCTAAAAGTGTGTGTACGTGTGTGTGTGTGTGTGTGTGTGCGCGTGTGTATAACACATACGTGTGAAAATGCATATATTTATACTGATACATATATGCACATACATATATATATATATATATATACATATATATATATATATA
>NC_069005.1:32057660-32058086 GCF_001194135.2 Octopus bimaculoides
TGTGTGTGTGTGTGTGTGTGTGTGTGTGTGTGTGTGTGTGTGTGTGTGTGTGTGTGTGTGTGTGTGTGTGTATGTAATTTAATGCCTCAATGCGTGTAAGCATTTGTGCGTCCATACGTAGATACTCATACATTTGCACACAGATTTGTTCACGCATACACACACGCACACACTACACATATACACACGCACACATATACAAACAAACACATACATAAACGCACAGAGACATACAGTCATTCGTACACGCACATACGCACACGTACGCATACGCAGTCATTCGCTCTCACACACACACATACATACACATGCACACAAGCACACCCACCCACACAAAATCATTCACACACACACGTATACATAGTTATTCCACACACACACACACACACACACACACACACACACACACATTCGGCAATTATTACA
>NC_069005.1:32058096-32058954 GCF_001194135.2 Octopus bimaculoides
ATATATATATATATATATATACATATCTTCGTGTTTGTATGGTTGTGTGTATGTGTGCATAGTGCATATATATGTACATCGTGTTCCAATGATGTACTTTATATCTGTTTATTTGTTTAGTTTAGTTCTTTATCTCTTTTCTTTTTTTCTGGATGTGTTTTTGTTGTTGTTGTTGTTGTTGTTGACACATTGGTTGGTCGGTTGGACGGATGGATGTTTGGTGGGTTGTATTTGTTGGCTGGTCTGTCTGGCTGGTTTTCACTGAGTGGACAGCGTTTCGGTCTCAGCCAAAGTAATGTCGGCCGTGTAGTTTATTGATCTGCAAGACAAAATGGACGACAAAATTATTATTGAAACAGAAACAAGCACCAAGCATTTTATATTCTGGTGCCACGAGGAGTGAAACGACGCGCGGCACACAGCATACTACTACTACTACTATTTAATGAAGATAATAGTACTTTCTACGATAGGCACAAGACATGGAATTTGTGCGAATGAGGATAGTTGATTATATTGACCCCCGCCCCCCAGGGGTTCAACTGGTGCTTATTTTATCGACCTCCGAAAGGATCAAAGGCAAAGTTGACCTCAGTGGAATTTGAACTCAGAACGACGACGGACGAAATGCCGTTAAGCATTTTTGCCCGGCGGGCTGAGAAAAAGTATCGCTATGGCAGCAACAGTAGCAGCATTAGTAGTAGTAGTAGTAGTAGTAGTAGTAGTAGTAGTAGTAGTAGTAGTAGTAGTAGTGGTGGTGGTGGGGGAGGGGGTTCTGGTTTCCAAAGATTCCTGATCTCCAAATGAAAAACTTCGTTAAATAAAGCGAAAGATTTTTTTTACCTCGACATCCTCTCA
>NC_069005.1:32059888-32060838 GCF_001194135.2 Octopus bimaculoides
GTGTGTGTGTGTGTATGTATGTATGCGTGCATGCATGCATGTATGCATGTATGTATGTATGTATGTACGTACGTTTGTATGTGTGTGTATATATATATGTGAGTGTGTGTATGTATATATATATATATATGTATGCATGCATGTATGTATATATGTATGCATGTATGAATGTAAGCATGTGTGTGGGTAGATTGACAATTAGATAGATAGATAGATAGATAGATAGATAGATAGATAGATAGACAGATAGAGAGATAAATAGATAGAGAGAGAGAGAGAGAGACAGACAGACAGACAGACAGACAGACAGACAGAAAGATAGACAGAGAGATAATTATGCATACATGTGATATATACATATATATATATATATATATACGCATGCATGTTTGTGTGTATCTGTGTTTATATATACGCGTACATGGCCGTAAACATGCCGACGTGTACACTAGTGTGTGTGTGTGTGTGTGTGTGTGCGTGTGCGTCAGTCAGTGGTTGTGTGCGTAGGTGTACGTGTCTACGTATGTGTATGCGACTAGGTCCACCAAGGATAACGTACGCAAGTTCATGCCGCTGCCGCCACCATCTACCACCCGCCGCTTCTCCTCACCCTTTCTCCCTTTTTGCAATTAATGTCATTTAGATAAAGTAAATAATTTAGATAAAATCTAATTAGTATTTTATTTAAATGTATACCGTATTTATGCATGCTCACGTGCATGTGCGCACATACGCACTTACGAACAAGCGAACACACACGTATCTAGATGATGTGTGTGTATAGATATGGGTGTGCATATATATACACATTTGCATATATATGTATCTAAGTGTGTATGTATCTATATATCTATGTATGGATGCATGTATATATATATGCATAAATATAAGCACACACACATATATGCCTGGATAATACATATGTAAATATATATATATATATATATATA
>NC_069005.1:32060962-32062662 GCF_001194135.2 Octopus bimaculoides
TTATTTAAATTTATTTATTTTTCGCTTAAATATCACCATATAAAATGAATTATCATCCCACATTATATCACATTCAATTATATTATGTCGTATCATATTATGGTATATCATATCATATTATATTATTTATGGCTTAGTAAATGCTCATTATATATTTATGGAAATATACCTTCCTCCATTTTAATAGAGTGTTTTCTTTGTGGAACCTGTCTTTGAGATTTTGTTTTTAAAACTATCTTTGGTTCGTTAATTCATGTTTCTGTTGAGTAGGCAAAACATATAAGATGGTGTCAATAAATGGAAACAACGCGGAAAGGCATTGTATTACCTTTCGTGAGTTGTTTAATGATTTCATATTATTTCGGAAAAGATTCCCCTTTTCAAATACACGCGAATAGCCTTCTAGTAACAACACATTTCTCCAAAATCTTTGGATATTTTCTCTCTTCTATTTGAACATAAAGAGAAAAATTATTGAATTACGTTTCATAGGTTGTTTATACATGCATGATCCTACAAATAATAACGTTATCTGGAACTATAAAAACCTGCAAGATCTTCTTAATGTATGAGAGACGATGAACAAAACAAGATGCTTTCCTTCACAAACTTGCTACAAAGTGGGTGGCCAGTCAATATTTACTCTGAATTAAAAAGAGAAAGAGAACAAATACATACATACATACGTACGTACGTACACACCTACATACATGCATACATACATACATACGTACGTACGTACGTACGTACGTACGTGCGTGCGTGCGTGCGTGCGTGCATACATACATACATGTGAGTGTGTGCATGGGGGTGTGTAAACAGGTTGGGATCGTATCGATCATGTTCGTTAGTCCTGTAGCTTTGAGCATGTGAGTGGCTAGTAGAATACTCTGAGGGAACATTAACAGATTAATTAGTTAATTAATCAATTAAAAAAAATAATTACCTTGCAACCGAAACATGTGTTGCACGGATTGAACTGCCAATGTCCATTCTTTCA
The DNA here is from genome assembly GCF_001194135.2 of Octopus bimaculoides. Lineage (NCBI taxonomy): Eukaryota > Metazoa > Mollusca > Cephalopoda > Octopoda > Octopodidae > Octopus > Octopus bimaculoides. Next base: position 32,061,963 of record NC_069005.1, read on the forward strand.
GCTTTATATGTAAATATATGTGTATGTCTGTGTATGTGTGTGTGTATAGACATATATATATATATATATGTGTGTGTGTGTGTGTGTACGTAGGTACATATGGATGTATGTATATACATATACATATAAATACACACGTATATATAGATGCATACGCAGGTACGTGTAGACATCCGAGCACACAAAATTTTATGCTTGGGGTTATCAACGCTAACAATAATACTCACGCTACCCTACACATACCTTTGCTTCAGTGTGTGTCTATATATATCTATGTGATAATATATCTATGTGATAATATATCTATGTGATAATATATCTATGTGATAATATATCGTGTGTGTGCTAGTACTTCTGTGCGAACGTATATATACGTGTTGTTGTACAGGCAAGAATATATATATATATATATATATATATAAAAGTGCATATATCTACACAAATATAATTACGGGTTTATGCACACAGATGCACACGGGCGCGCGTGCACCTACACACGTGCACACACACACACATACACACGCACGAACCTACGCATTCAAATACGGATTTATGCGTGTGTCTGTTCAGGAATGGGTTCATGCATGTGTGTGTATATATGTGTGTGTGTGTGTGTGTGTGTGTGTGTATGTGTGCATAGATATGTATTTGTATGTGTATGCATATGTATATACATGTATGTGTATATATATATATATAT
>NC_069005.1:32063417-32066081 GCF_001194135.2 Octopus bimaculoides
CTGTAAAGGTTATTTTTAAATGTCAGAAACCAAACGAAAACCTGCTATGTTGAAAAAAAAAATTATAAAATGATGCAAATCTCAAAAGAAACGAATAAATAATAACCGTAAATGATGATGATGATGATGATGATGATGATGAGGATGATGATGATAATAATAATAATAATAATTAATGCTCTGATGCAGTACAAGGCATTGGCTCTCATGGCTTCTGATCTTCACTGATTGGAAGTGTTAACATTGACATTGTTTTGTCTTGGTATAAAAAGATGGACTACAGTAAATATTCTACTTAATACCACAGATTTACTCGTCACTTGCTTGACCTTAACTAGTTGAGCGTGTCCCTTGGTGGCAGACGATATGTGCATCCCTGAACGACTACGTAGAAACTTCCTCGCTAACACCAGAGTCGCCATTTTGTGTGTCGTCTGCTACTACTAGCATTTCGTTATTTCTCTGAAAGATATCAATCGGGACTGAAATGGCTGTGGTTATTGATGTTTAACACCAGGTCAGACCTGATTTAATTGGCCTATGATCAAAAGTATTCCAGTCGCGACCACCCCGTCTTATTTTCCCTATTTGCAAGACCAAGATTATCCCACAAATCCATTTCTAAGACGATAGCGACATGATTTGAGGAAGATTTGTCTCTTATTTCTAAGACACCGTGTGACCACCTATAGGCCTCCACGCTGACTTCTCCCATCACAAAGTCACGTGGTCACGTATCGATACATTAGAGTTCACCATTTTGTGTGTCGTCGTCTGCTGGCATTTCGTTATTTCTGTAAAAGATACAAATCGAGACGGAGATGTTTAATTCAACTCACTTCCCATCTGATTTCCATTTTTTATGAATTATTTATTCAAAAAACAACCAAGTAAACGAAAGAGAAGAGAAGAGGCCAGTAGGAATTATTCCTACAGTTTTATCTGGTAGAATCATCTGTTTTGTTGGTGCAGGGGCTTAAAAGAGAAGGAGAGAGTGAGAGAGAGAGAGAGAGAGAGAGAGAGAGAGAGAGAGAGAGAGAGGGCCTGTTGATGTTGATGATATGATCGAGAAGAGGAGGAAGAGGAGAAAGGAAAAGTGAATGATAACGATGGTGGTGGTGGTGGAGATGATGGTGGTGGTGGTGGGAGTGGTTGTGGGAGTGGTGATGGTTGTGGATGTGGTGGTGGTGGTGGTAGTGGTGGTGGTGATGGTGATAGTGATGATGGTGGTTTTGGTGGTGGTGGTGGTGGTGGGGATGACTATTTCTATCATTAAATGAAGGCAATACAAAATGTTAGTAGGGGTGGGGGAAACACTCGGTCATTCGGTAGTGACAACAACAACAACAACAACGACAACAATAACAACAACATCAACAATATCAACACTAAGCACGGCAACAGCAAAAAACAAACAAAACTTTAGGTCCGTGTGAAGGATTAGTCAATTACAATATCGACTCCAATTCTTGATCGAGAGTATATATTTATCGACCCTGAAAAAGATGAAATTTGAACCCAAAACGTCACTAACGCCAGGAGTCAGAGAAAATACTACGAAGAATTCTGCCCGACTCCCTTAAGGCGAGGTGTAAGCATGTATATGTGTTAGCCAGATGAGGAAGTACAGTACCCACCCATAATCATTTCCCGGGTTTCCTCCCTAACAGTTCAGAAAAACACAAACGGACACTTCTCTCTCCTCCGATTGAAAACCTAACCCGAATTCTCACAAACAAAAACCAGTCTCCACTAAACTCCGCTCTGTGCCACAACTATGGTGTTTCAAAACACAAACATCGCAACAATGGAGATATGCGACGAACATGAAAACATTCCGCCATTAAACTTCGTACTTCTTATCGCTTCACAGAAATAACTCCCGTCTTTGTTTCCCAATCGCACATCCTCTTCACAGTCGTCTTCCTTAGATCCTCGGCTATCTCTAACCGTTTCTAAACATCCTATTATCCAAGGATGAAGAATCTTCTTGTGAAAGGCCTGATTTTTATAAGAATCGATCCATGCCGTTGTCAGATGTTTGTGGCACTTACTGCCATCCGTCTTAATCTTTCGAGAAGCGTTCGTTAAGCCTTCAAAGCCATCAGCGATGGCTCTTTCTTGTATGCCTTTTAATGTTCAGTGAAGTTATTCTTTTCAGCTCTAGCGGCCATGTTTGTGTATGTGTGTGTGTGTGTGTGTGTGTGAGGGTTGGTTCTGAGGCATGCATATATATATATATATATACACATACGCGCGCATACATACAAATATACGTATATTTATAACATATACATACGCGTATAAATAGATACATACTTACATATATATAATATACATGGATATTTATACACACGTACACACACATACGTACAAATAAGTATATATATATATATATATATATATTTGACCGTTGACTGAACACTATTCAATTTTTTTTCTCCGTGTTTTTCTCCTTGTCTCCTTATTCTTTCTTTTGAAGAGCATAGCTCGAAACGTCAAAGACTTTCCGTATTCCCGAGCGTCATACTAATACATCCTTTTGTTATTTACACCACCTGTCCTCGTCTGTTGTTGTTTTTTCGTACATTCTCCTATATATATATATATATATATATATATGTATGTGTGTGTGTATATATATATATATATATATATATATAT
>NC_069005.1:32066396-32067159 GCF_001194135.2 Octopus bimaculoides
TGTGTAGAAGAAGAAGAAGAAGAAGAAGAAGAAGAAGAAGAAGAAGAAGAAGAAGAAGAAGAAGAAGAAGAAGAAGAAGAAGAAGAAAATTAAGTAGATGAAATAAAGATAAAAATAAAAATAAAAATAAAGATAAAGATAAGAATAAAGATAAGACTAATAGTAATATATTTATGTATGCATGTATACATTTGAATATACATACGTATACTCAAGCGACATTTCCTCCCACACACACATACGCGTGTGTGTGTTTGTGTGTGTGTGTGTGTGTGTGTGTGTGTGTGTGTGTATACTGTATATGTACGCATTGTTGAAGTCACGTGTACTGTAAACTATTACACTTCATGTCCATTATAGAATTCCACACTACAATTCAAAGACAGGTTATTATCGATCCCAGATTGGTAGCACCATTATTATAATTATTATTATTATTATTCAGTAGTTTTATTTTTATAACGTGCTTTCACTTCACTACCGAGCGCAGCTCTGTGCGCCTTGGGTATGTGCTGTGGTTTGCTGTGGTGCTCTTATGTTTACTGTATTGAAAGTGTTTTGCGTAGAATGTGTGCAGTACCCAGTAGTGCAATTTTCTGTATGTTATATATATTTGTAAGTCCTGGTGTTTTTGTTATGTATTTGTCTGAATATTTTTTTATTATACCTAAGGCACCTACTATGATAGGAATTGTTTCTGTTTTTAGATTCCACATTCGAGTTATCTCTATTTCCAGGTCTTTGTATTTTGAAAGTTTTTCCA
>NC_069005.1:32071164-32075017 GCF_001194135.2 Octopus bimaculoides
GATAACATTGGGAAATTGAGAAATTGGATTTACCAAAGCAAATGTCATCTTCAAGGGAGGTAACTTTTACTTTATGACGATTATCTTCCCTTTGCACGCTTTGCTTTAATTTTCAATTTGCAAGACGGAGGGAAAAAGGGAGAGAGAGAGACAGACAGGCAGACAAACAGACAGACAGATAGACAAAGATACGTGTATATATGGATGGATGGACGGTATATATGTATGAATGTATTGTTTTCTTTTATTCATTTACTTGTTTCAGTCGTTTGATTGCGGCCATGCTCGAGCAAATCGACCCCAGGACTTATTCTTTGTAAGCCTAGTACTTATTCTTTCCGTCCCTTGAAGTTGACATTCGTTTTGGTAAATATATCTAATTTCCCAATTTTCCAAGCTGCTACCACTCACAAGGCTTTGGTTAGCCCGAGGCTATAGTAGAAGAAACTTACCCAAGGTGCCATGCAGTGGGACTGAACCCAGAATCATGTAGTTGGTAAGCAAGCTTCTTACCACACAACCATTTATACACGTGTGTGTCTGTTTGTTTTTCACTACTGCTTGACCACTGGTGTTGGTGTGTTTATGTCCCTGTAACTTAGTGGTTCAGCAAAAGACACTGATAGAATAAGTACCAGGCTTTACAAAAATATCAATTCTTCAAAACAGTGCCCCAGTATGGCCACAGTTTAATGACTAAAACAAAGACAAAAGATATATATATATATGCATACATATGTATGTATATGTATGTGTGTGTCTTTGTCCCCACCACTGCTTGACAACCGGTGTTGGTTTGTTTGCATCTCCCTAACTTAGCAGTTTGGCAAAAGACACCAATAGAATAATTACCAGACTTAACAAAATCAAATAGCAAAAAAATTATAAAGGGGTCGATTTGTTCAACCAAAACCCTTGAAGGTGGTGCTCCAGCATGACCAGTCAGATGACTGCAGCCAGGAAAAAAGTAACAAAAAATATAGAAGAAAAACGTTTTAAAATCACATAAAAAAAGACACCAACACATTAATTTGGATTTATTTATTTTATTTTATTAATTAATTAATTATTTATTTTATTTACAAGAGATTCAGGTGAATTTTAATTTGTTTTTAATTATTTTTTTTTCTTTAGTAAATTACAAACTTTACAAATATTTCAGGTTTTCAAATCCTCAGTGAAAAAAAAGAAAAATTCATTGTCACACAGAGAGACAAACAGACAGACACACACACACAGACACATCCACACCCACAATTTTATGATTATTATTAAAAAAATTGATTTTTTTTATGACCAGGCACCAAGACCATTTACAAAGTTTTGGTTTATTTCCACCTCTTCAGTGGAAAAAAGAAATCATTCACACATACACAGATTTTATTAATTACAATTAAAAAAATAATGGGTATTTTTTTTTTTTATGACTAGGCACCAAGACCAATTATTGCATGGATGGGAGGGTGAGAGAAAAAAAAAAAAAGCAAGAGGACTGCAGTATAGCAAGAGAACTGAATGTATAGATAACACCCAGCATATTACTGGGACAAAAAAAAAAAAGTACAGTCATCGGTCACAGCAAGATTTTGATTAAATAAACCACAAAAGAAAAAAAAAATTAAGGGAACTGATTACATATTAATTAAATAATTAACAAAATTACATATTTAAGGCATTTAATCCAACAGTCATCTGATTCCCCCAGAGTAATAATAATAATAATAATAATAATAATAATAATAATAATAATCCTTTCTGCTATAGGCACAAGGCCTGAAAGTTTTGGGGCAGGGTTAAGTCGATTAGATCAACCCCAGTACTTGACTGGCCCTTAATTTATCGACCCCGAAAGGATGAAAGGTAAAGCCGATCTCAGCGAAATTTGATCTCAGGACGTCAAGACAGATGAAATACCGCTAAGCATTTCGCCCAACATGCTAACGATTCTGCCAGCTCGCTACCTTAATTTATAATAATAATAATAATAATAATAATAATGATGATTAGAAAATAATAATAGTAATAATAATAATAATAATAATAATAATGGTGTCTGATTAAGGCACAAGGCCAGCAGTTTTGAGTGGGGGTAATGAAGTCGATTGACATTGGCCCCTAGTACTCAACTGGAATTTAATTTTACTGACCCAAAAGGATGAAAGGCAAAGTCGACCTCAGAGGGATTTGAACCCTGAACGTAAAAGTTTGTAATAACAAAATAATACCACAGGTTATATTGTATGATGCTCAACCAATTCTTCCATTCTCAGCCTCTCCCCCAACTGCCCCCCCCCACCCAGAAATGTAATATATTCAAACACACACATAAAAAAAAACATTACTGGCCATTAAAAAGAAAAACAAAAGGAAAAGAAAAAAAAAGAGAGAGGTATGAGCCAGATGTGGCTGATGAGTAGTAGGAGGAGGTGGGGGGGGAGTAAGATGTAATGAAAGCAAGGCAAGGCATTCGAGCCACCACATCAGCACATAATAATATAGTGTCTCATATATATATATATATATACACATGCACACACACACACACAGACAATCACCACCACCACCACCACCGTCGTTATCACCATCACCACCACCACCAATAAGGAGACAAGTCTGCACACACTCAATTGCCACCACCGTCCCCACCAATAAGGGAACAAGTGCACACACACAGAATCACTACCACAAGGGGTGATTACAATGATGACAAGCAACAATGAAGACGAGCAGGAAGGAGGGAGATGGAGAATTTATTTTGACTAGTCAGGGGAGAGAAAAGAAATGCTGCGATGTTCAGAAGATAATGTAGTCCAAGATATACGATGACGGACAAAAACACACAAAAAAAGAAAAACACAATAATGGAAGCAGTCACAATACTGAATAGAAAAAAATTGCTGGCCTAAATCAGGAACCATCATCATCATCATTGTTATTAAGTACCAGTCATGTACTGGGTTGATATTATCGACTACTCCCCTCCCACCAAATTTCAGGCCTTGTGCATTTAGCAGAAACGATTATTATTATCATTATATTATTAGAATTGGAACATATAGAAATTCTGGAAGTTACCAAGGCAACCGGGTGTCTAAGGAAAATTGTAATGTAAATTACAGCTTTTGTGTTTTATTTCTTCTCACAGTCGGCTTGTCAGCCTTGTTAGTTTCGCTCGACCCTAGTGTTGAGCCCAATCTGGGGTCAATGGATTTTGTACCATTCAAATACGAATCAGAAATTGAGAAATCAACATTTCTATCAGTTAAAAAACTTAAGCTTTTTTTCTTTTGTGCTAAAATCCAAAGCCTTTTACCATTTCTGGAAACATGCAAACTAGAAAAAGTCATACCAGATGGTCTTACATCAAATATAGCAATGTGTGCATCACAGCCTGACGAAGTTTAAATTAATTGGTGAGAGCAATTCATTTAACATAATGGAAGCTATCATTGAAAAATTAATATTGCTTGGAGCAGACATTAAGATTTCGAGTGTCCTTGAACAGGTAGATTCTTCTAGAAATCGTTTGAACTTTTTGTGTAACTGTTTGATGAACTTTGAAAAAAAAAAAAAAAAGGAAATTTCGACTCTGAAGACAAAAAAAAGAAAAGAAACTGAAAAAGCTGATTTACCATTCCCCTGAGCCAGTGGGCAAGGGAACATCTTGGCTGATAACATTCTGAGTTCAAATGCCACCAAGGTCGACTTTGCCTTTCATTCTTCTGGGGTCAATAAAATAAGAACCGGGTTCAATGTACTTGAACTAACCTTCCTCCACTTCAAATATCAGGCTTTGTGCCAAAAGTAGAAATGGTTATTATTATTATTATCATTATTATTATTATTATTATTA
>NC_069005.1:32075187-32076067 GCF_001194135.2 Octopus bimaculoides
ATATATATATATATATATATATATATATATATATATATACATATTGATATATATATATATATATAGATAGATAGATAGATACATACATTTAGACACACATACCTATGTACACACACACACACATACGCAGACATATAAATAAATAAATAAATATTTCCAAGTACACCTTAAGCCACATACAGGAAGTGACCCTTGAACCCTCCTCCGCCACCTCCCTTCTCTCGCGAAGTCACATGTCAAGGAAGCTCATTACAGGCAGTGGTTACAACCAATGATACCACAGAGGCACACCGGGGCCACAAGTTTACGTGAGGGGGAGCGTGCCACCAACTGAACAGAGAAAGGCAGTAGATTTTAATCAGCCTCAGGAGAGTGTGGAGACTGAACCGAAGACCTGTAGAATATCATATAATTGTGTATGTGATATAACACAACACTGTAAGGTGTGTGTGTGTGTGTGTGTGTGATATGGCACAATATTGTATGATGTGTGTGTGATATGATACAGTATTGTATGGTATGTGTGATGTGGGAAATATCAGGTATTATGCATGGCATGATATCATAAGCTGTGTGTGTGTGTGAGAGAGATATGATACACAACATCATATGCTTTCTGTGAGAGATATAGTACAATATCAAATGATTGTGTGTGTGTGTGTGATATTACACAATAACAGATGATGTGCGTGTGTGAGATGATATGTGCGTGTGTCTGATATGTGTGTGATATGGAATGATATCGTATGGTGAATGTGTGCAGTATGCAGTAAAAGGGACAGAAAGACTGTACAATAATGACAGCATGTTATTATATGTTATACACAAAGATGATGATGATGATGATGGTGATGATCAACAAAATTGATCCTGTTGATTT
>NC_069005.1:32076963-32077773 GCF_001194135.2 Octopus bimaculoides
TATATATATATATATATATATATATATATATATATTACTGTATATTTAGGCCCAAAAGTACAAACAATTAACAGCATCCAAATTGAACCGATCCCATGGATAAGGAAGATTGCTGACCTTTCTACCCAGCAGTCACTCATACACACACACACACACATATATATGGAGAAAGAGAGAAAAGTATACATATATACACTTAAACAGATATATATATACATACATATTTATATATAAATACAAACATACATTATATATATATATATATTCTGAGAGGTTCAAAAAGAAAAAACACATATTGTAAATATTGTCATGAACTTTGCTCTGTATATATTGCTGATTTCATCAATTTCTGTGGCCATACTGGGGCATTTCATTCATGCATAGGTGTTCAAACATATACACACTATTTGTTTTACAGTCATCACTATGTCTCAGCTTAAAAGGAAATGAAAGAAAACAGCACCTTGTAGTAGCAAGACCAATACCACACACACACACACACACACAGAGCATATGTAAACCCTTTCTAATAGTAAATGAAACACCCGCAGCACACACACGTGTGCATATAAACACAGCATACACATGGATATATATTTAACATTCATAAATATCTATATATATATATATATATATGTGTGTGTATATGTATATGTGCATGTGTATATGAGAATATAGATATTCAGGTATTAAAAGTTTTTTTTTTTTTGAGTCAGTGGTATGTGTGTGTGTGTGTGTATATTATGAAACAAAGGGAGATTACTGATGGCACAAATTTATTATTCTCTCCCTTTAAAATGTCCATTGCAA
>NC_069005.1:32078345-32080287 GCF_001194135.2 Octopus bimaculoides
TCTCATTTTCACTCCCTCTCTCTCCCCTTCTCTCTCATACACACAGTTCTTTAATTCTTTTCTCTTTCAGAGATTCCTTTCTTTGCCCTTCTGTCTCCCACCATCACCACCACCACCACCACATCTTCCCCCCCACCGACAATTTCTCGTGTTTGCCCTCTCTCTCTCCCCCATCCCAGCCACCCAACCCTCCTCCAACAGTTTTCATACAAAATAAAATATGTGTCCACATCCTGCACGTGTGCATGCTCACATGCACATGTGTGCAGATGCATCAAATGCATGTGAGTGTGTTTAATGTGGGTGAATGCAAGTGAGTGTGCATATGCTAGTGTGTCCGCTGCCTTTGGCTGCAGTCAAACAATTTGACAGCCGCATTTTGTACAAGAGTCTGACAGATCATCGTCCCCAACGATTCCACCCTTGCCTTGCCCTATGTCCTGGGCGGCACGGATTAGTTTGTGTTTCACTGTCTGTATCCCCGTCTGATTGAGGGCTGAACACTCGACATAGCAGTGAGCACCCAGCCGGTCGGCCATCTTCACACCCTCGGCTGACGACACGACGGGTTTGAGAGGGTTGTTGTTGCTTCCGTTGTTGACGCCACCTCCCGTGGTGACTCCTGACAGGCGGAGGTCAGTCTGCGTGCCGACCAGCAAGAACGGTGTGTTGGGAAGGTAGCGTCGGATCTCGGGTAACCAAATGTCCGAAACATGTTTGTAGCTCTCTCGCTTGACCACAGAGAAACAGACGGCAAACACATCACATTTCATGTAGGACATGGTCCGCAGACGTATGTATTCATCCTGAAATGAGAGGAGAAAAAAAAAAACAATCAAGTGTGAGTACGAGTGGAAGTCAATTTGAGTGAGAGGTTATAAGTGAGTACGAATGAAAGAATTAGAGTTTAGGTGTGTGAGGTCAGAGAGGAGTTATAGTGACTCCATCAGGAATTTGAACTCCTGACCTAACAATTGTGAGCTGGGTATCCTAACCACTAAGCTAAATGCTTTCACAAATAAATATGATATTCCAAGAATAAAGAATAAAGAATAAAGTCCAGTGGCTTGATAAAAGACTCACTGCAATTGACTCAACACCAATATATTACTGGTTAAGATTACAGGTATTTTCACTGCCATTAATTCATCATGAAGAAAGCTCACTGCAAGGAAAGTCCACCGTGAAGATAGTTTGCCAAGAAAGAATATCCACACAAAGAATAAAGGACAAACAGACACACTTTAAATGGCCTTCAAGAAGAAATGTGAGTTCAATTCCCAAGGAATACGAATGGAGCATTTCACAAAGATCTGGGCATGCACTAGGCAAGAAGTTAAAACATTTTTTGGCCTATGACACTACATGGACCGTAAGTAAGGCATGTGTAAAATTTGAATGAAATTGGTTGTGTAGTTCTCAAGTTTTAGGGAGACACACAGACACACATTCTCATCTTTATATACATAGATACATATTAAAACTACTCAAGATGAAAGTCAATCATAGAATTGACCAAAACTTACCTGTCCAGGTGTATCAAATAGACTGAGCACATAAGGTTCATTCTGGACAATAACGGTAACTGGAAGAAAGAAGAAGAAGAAAGAGGGTTAGTGATTGTAGGATACAAATGAATCTATTAGGGCTTATTGTTGTTGTTAGCGTTTCCGATTTTGCTGTTGTTGTTGCTGCTTCAAATCACAATTTACTGTCAACAACAACAACAGCAACAGCAGCAGCAGTAAGAATGATAACAACAGCAACAGAAACAAAAGAACAACACAAACAGCAACAACATCTATTAAACAAAGTTTGACCCCCCCCTCTCTCTCTCTCTCCACTCTCTCCCTCTCTCTCCACCACTCGCCTCCATCTCTCTCCCCTTCTTCCCTCCCTCCCCCTCCCCTCTCCATTTATGCCTCCCTCTCCTTCCCTCCCC
>NC_069005.1:32082025-32083648 GCF_001194135.2 Octopus bimaculoides
TGGGGGGTTTGAGCTGCTCGGGGGAGGGGGGGCTGCTGCTCGTGTGTCGGGGGTTTGAGTTAGGGATTAATTACTGGCACAGCAATTGATGGATTTAATTGAGGGCAGTCAGAGTATCATCATCATCAGCATCATCAACTTCAATATCTTTGCCTTCATCATCATCATCATCTTTGTCATCATCATCATCATCATCATTGCTATCATTTATCATCGCTCTAATTATTATTGCTGTCATCGTCATCATCATCATCACCATCACCATCATCATCATCACATTGCTGTCACCATCTCACCATTGTCATCATCATCATAAGCATCGTCATCATTTAACATCTAGCAGCTTCCATGCTGGTTTCGATGGCATCGTTTGACAGGATCTGACGAGCCAGAAGACTGCACCAAACAGCAATGCCTGCCATCATCGTTTCTCCAGCTGGAGACTCTTCCAGACGCCAACCAATTTACAGAGTGTGCTGGGTGCTTTCTATATGGCACCGTGGGAAGATGAGTGGAGGCATAATGTCACCATCACTAGTGATCACTCCAAACACTGGATGTTTGATTTGACTCTCAGTATATGTCCTCAGATTAACACCTAAACACTATTGGAGCTTCCGGCGTGAATGCCAAGCAGCGCAGCATGTCGTTTCCAAATTTCTGGCAGAGTGAATTGTGTCATGGTAGTTTCCTTCACAGATGGTGCCCAGCTGACCCTACTATACTGTGTAATCGACAAAATCAAAAACAAACAATGCACATGTGCAAAACTAAAAATATAAAATGGCGAAAATTTACCCATTGCACCCTGTATATATATCTATGCATATTTTTTTATACAAACATACATATTATAGATGTATATACATGTACAAACATAGTCAAACACACACATACATACATACATACACAAATACATACATACACAAATACATACATATTTATACATACATACAGCCAACATTATAAGAGATGAAAATGAGAATAATTATTAGGTAAGCAGAGGTGACATAAAAATTTAATAGCAATCTTTGTGTTCATATACATATATATATATATATATGCATATATACATACATATACACATATATGTACATATATATAAACTCACACACGCACGTACATATACACATGTATATGTGCGTCATCCCACAATCACTGTGTGTGTGTGTATATGTGTGCATGTATGTATATGTACATATTACAGTTGTGTTTAACATTTTAACCGATCAACAGAAGGGCTTGTTTCTTTGAGAGTCCTTATGGCTGATGGACATGTTGGGCGGCACCATTAATGGCTCATCTTGAAGCACATCGAGTGTACAGTTATGGTACAGGGAACAGAGAAAGAACAAAGTTCTTGGAACTCTGCGGAGGAAATAACCAAATCATTTGCAACAGTGACTTCTGGAATCTGCTCGACCACGGCAATATCGACCAATCAGGTGGACAGGCAAAGCCTGGGAGACATCAAAAGAGAGTTCGTTCTGAGAATTTGGTAGAATCCAGTCTCAGCAGTGGAAGTCAAAAATGGAGGAAAGATGGAAGGTGTGAAAGAAGGAAAAAATAGAATAAAATAAAGGGAGTGGGAAGGAGGGAAGAATGAAAGATAGGAGGAATGAA
>NC_069005.1:32083658-32084367 GCF_001194135.2 Octopus bimaculoides
GTGGGAAGGAGGGAAGAATGAAAGATAGGAGGAATGAAGGAAAGAAAAGTAGAATAAAATGAAGGAAGGAAGGAAGATTGAATGAGGCACAGACAGAGAATAAATGAGAGAGAGAGAGAGAGAGGAAGGGAGTGAGAGAGATAGAGCAAATGAATGAGAGACAAATAGAATGAAAGTGAGAATGACAGAGAGAATGAGAGAGAGAGATGGACAAAATGACTGAGAGAAAGAGATAAGCAGAATGAAAGAGTTGCAGGGAATTTGAATGAAAAAGCCCAGATGAATGAAAGATAGAATGAAAGATAGAATGAAAGATAGAATGAAAGATAGAATGAAAGATAGAATGAAAGATAGAAAGTGTAAATGAGTGAAAGAGCCAGAATGAAAGTAAATCAAGATGATGTATGAAAGAGAGAGAGTTAATGAAATGGTAGAATGAGTGAATGAATGAAAGACCCAAGGGAAAGAAAGAGAAAGATAGAAAATGAGAGAGAGAGAGAGAAAAGGAAAGGGCAGATATGTGTGTGACAAAGAATCCAGTGAATGAATAAAAAGAAGAGGAGAGAGGGAAGGAAATTATAAATATAGAGAGGGGAGAGAGTGGGGAGAGAAAATAAAGAGGAGGGGGGAATGATTTACAGGGAAAAGAGAGAGAGGAGAGAAAGAGAGAGAGGGGGGAAGAAAGAGAGGGAGGGAGGGAGACAGATGG
>NC_069005.1:32084518-32086869 GCF_001194135.2 Octopus bimaculoides
ATATATATATATATATATATATATATATACACACACACATACATGTATTTATATATCTAAACATAGAAATATATACATAATATATTTATTCATATATATATGCACATCCATATCGATATATAAGTATATATATATATATATATATATATATATATACACACACACATTTACATATAAATATATCCATATATACATTACATATACATACATAAATACAAACATACATACAACTATATATATATGCCTATATTTACATACATATTACACACACACACACATATATATACATACACACACACATGCATCTATATGTGCGTGTACGTGTGTGTGTGTGTGTGTGTGTGTGTGTGTGTGTGTGTGACAGGCATGTGTGCACACATGGATATATGTGAATGAATGTATACAGCTTATTAAACCTAAGTCTACTCCCTACACTTCACCACTACCACCACCGCAACACCACTACCTCCACCACCACCACCACCATTTACAGTAAAAGCAACAACAATATTCCAAAGAAGGAACTTCGACATGATCCTTTTCCAAAGACGGTCGGACAAAGGAATGGGTTTTCTTTTTTTTTTTTTAGGGAGACTTAACTTAGCTGCCATATCTAGCAGGTCAAGTAACCGCATAGAGACTAACTCACTTGCTTCTTAAGGGCATGATGGCGGTGGTGGTGTCAGTGGTGATTCATTGGTCAACAAAGACAAATGACCTTTTGTGTTTGAATATTGGAATATGTGATGATGGTGATGATGATGGTGATGGTGGAGGCGATAAAGATGGAGCTGGTGGAGACGATGATGATGATGATGATGATGATGGTGATGATGGTGATGGCGAGTTACTATGGTGATGGTATTGATGAAAATATGAAGGCTGTGAGGGTGGTGATGATGATGGTGATGATAGTGGTGATGGGGAGGCAGTGGTGTTGGTGGTGACAATGGTGGCAGTGGTAGTAACAGTGATGGTGGTAGTTGTGATGGTGGCGGTGGTGGTGGTGGTGGCGGCGGTGGCACTGATGGTATTGGTGGATGCTGGCAGCATGACAAACTAGAAACTAGTCATGGAAATTCAATAGAGCTGAAAAAAACCATCACCACCACCACCACTACAACTACCACCACTACTACTACAGCCACTACTGCAACAGTCACCAGCCTCACCTCCACCTTCACCCCCCCCTCCATCAACAACCATCATTGTCATTATCACTGAGGTCAGCATTGCCTTTCATCCTTTCAGGGTCGACAAAGCAAGTACCAGTTAAGTACTAGGGGGGAGAGTCAATGTTATCAGCTAACCGAGTCCACTTTGTACAGTGGTTGGTGACAGGAAGGGCATCCAGCCAGGGAAAGCAAACCAAATGGTACCATACAGGCAGTGGTCGATGAGAACAGTGGCTTCTTGATAGAAACTGACTCGGATGACTACGACGGCTGAACACTAAAGCCATGGACAGTATGGGAAATGAAGTGGGGGGGGACACGATGATGGTGATGGTGATGATGATGAACATGGTGGTTGTGGAGCGGGGTGGGGGATGATGGTGAAGGTGATGAGTCATTAGGAAACAGAGACAAATGACATTTTGTGGAGGAACATGGAATATGTGGTGGTGATGGTGATGATGATGATGATGATGATGATGATGGTGGTGGTGGTGGTAGTGGTGTTGCTGCTGCTGGTAATGATGCTGATGATGGTTGTCATGATGATGATGATGATGACAATAATGATGATGATGGTGGTGGTGATGCTGATGGTACTGGTGATGATAATGATGGTGGTGGTGGTGGTGATGACACTTCACAGCATCTGAACTTATTGAACCCCTTCAGGATGTCTCCCGGGGACTAACAATTATTACCAATATAGATCCGCTGATAGTTTCACAGGAATTTTCTGGATTTCAACCTCCGTCAACTTCCTCTGTCGGCTGAGAATAAAGCCCTCCCTACTCACCCCCACCCAACCCATCACGAGACACACGGTTCTCCTCCACTCTTAATCAACTGGTCCTTGTGCATTTCGCACCTTTGAGGAATGTCCAGGATCTGGTGGTCTCCAGCCAGTTCTTTATCCATTTTCTTTCTTCCAATGTGGAGTCGGAGTCGTGGAGTCCAAGTCAGAAACAATTAAGGGGTAGCTGAAGTCAGGATCAGAGTCGGAAACAATTAAGGGGTAGCTGGAGTCAGGATCAGAGTCGGAAACAATTAAGGGGTAGCTGGGGTCAGGGTCAAAGTCGGAAACAATTAAGGGGTAGCTGGGGTCAGGGTCAGAGTTGGAAACAATTAAGGGATAGCTGGAGTCAGGATCAGAGTCGGAAACAATTAAGGGGTAGC
>NC_069005.1:32086879-32087284 GCF_001194135.2 Octopus bimaculoides
TAAGGGGTAGCTGGAGTCAGGATCAGAGTCGGAAACAATTAAGGGGTAGCTGGAGTCAGGATCAGAGTCGGAAACAATTAAGGGGTAGCTGGGGTACACACACATACACAAATACAGACACACACACACACGAATACAAACCACATACACACACAAACATATACACCACACAAATACACACACACACACACAAATGCAAACCACATACATACACACAAGCACACACACACACAAACATACATACTATATACACCAGACACACACACACACGTGCACACACACTCACACACGTATACAGTACACAAGCACCAGACAGATACAGCGTTTGGTGCACAGCGGAATTAAGAACGGAGAAACTCAGGGGTGAAGTTGTTTGTTGTGAATGGTAGGAAGGGGGTGGGTGGG
>NC_069005.1:32088031-32091331 GCF_001194135.2 Octopus bimaculoides
CTTATTAGACTGTGGCCATGCTGGGGCACCACCTTCAAAGGTTGAGCCAAACAAATTGACACTGGTACAAATTTTTTTCTTCTTTTTTTTTTCTTGTACTTATTCTGTCGGTCTCTTTTTTGCCAAACCCCTAAGTTATGGGGGTGCAAACAAACCAACACCGGTTGCCAAGCGGTTGGAGGTGTCTGTGTGTGTGTGTGGGGGGGGACAAACACAAAGACATATATAGTATAGTTGTGGAGAAGCATCATCGTGAGGCCTCAGTGCATTGAAACCATGTGCTTTCCTTCAACCTAAGTAATCAATAGGCATTTACACATTTTGTCCGAGTCACGAGTCACGACTGGTTGAACTGAGAAGTCAAGTTCAGACCACTGACCGAAGAGGCATTGGCAACAGCTGCAAAGAAATGGGAGCGTTTGAGTTAATTTACTGCCACTGCCTCGGTACGTTCAGCTGTAAATAGGTAACACTGAGAAGCAGCAAAAGTGCAGAACAATTAACAGCTGTTAATTAAGCAGGGGCTTAATTATATTCATTTCATCTCCGTTGAAAACAGTAAGGTACATTTCTGTTTCCGGTCAATAAAAAGTCCAGCCATGGGGCCCATGGGACCTGCTTGGATTGTGAGTGGGGTAAGGGTGAGATTAAGGAAGGAACGACCACTTGCTCTTTCGAAAAAAAAAACAGTGCAGCAGATCAATTATTTTGTTCTAGATCAGTGATATTGATTTTAGTTAACAATAAACAGCAACAGCCACTTTACAGGGCAATAAAATTTGTGTGTGTGTGTGTGTGTATACATACATACACATGCACACATATATATATATATATATATGTGTGTGTGTGTGGTAGAATTCAGGAGGTGTCAGGGCGCAGAGGAGGACGTGTGGTTCGATAGAGCTACAAATATGCAAATAGGTCATTAATATACAACAGAAAGTGTGTGTGTGTGTGTGTGTGTGTGTGTGTGTGTGTGTAGCATCCATACCTCGCACTTGGACCTCTTCTCTTCATGCTCCTCCCTCCCTCCTCTCTATCGAATTTATCACCCCCCGCCATCCCCCAATAGATATAAACACTATCCCCTATCATACATTCAACCTTCATCTTCTGAAGACAACACCATGACCCTCCTGCCTGAAGCTATCAAAATCCATGTCCATTGATACTCCACTCACCTCAGTTTTGTTACCTGTCTTTATCTTTTATCTTTTACTTGTTTCAGCCATTAGACTGCGGCCATGCTGGAGCACCGCCTTTAATCAAACAAATCGATCCCAGGACTTATTCTTTCTAAGCCTAGTACTTATTCTATCGGTTTCTTTTGCCGAACTGCTAAGTTACAGGGACGTAAACACACCAGCATTGGTTGTCAAGCGAAGTTGGGGGGACAAACACAAACACACATATACATACATACATATATACATATATATATATATATATACATATATATATATATATATATATATACATATACGACAGGCTTCTTTCAGTTTCCGTTGACCAAATCCACTTACAAGGTTTTGGTTGGCCCGAGGCTATAGAAGAAGGCAGTTGCCCAAGGTGCCACACAGTTGGATTGAACCCGGAACCATGTGGTTGGTAAGCAAGCTACTGACCACACAGCCACTCTTGCGTTTATATATGTGTATATGTATTATACATAAATATATGTATGTGTTTGTGTGTGTGTGTGTGTATGTGGATAGTAGATGTAGCTAATATCTATGGAGATTCTTCTTTTCTGACCAAGGTCAAGCATGATTCAGTAAATCTATGATAAAAGACATTTCAGCCACGACCATCGCATCTTTCATTTTGTTTTTTTTTTTCCTAATCAGGTAATAGGGGTGATTTTGGCTGCTATTTCCAGCTGGTCAAGCCACCAAGTTTGAGGCTCTTCATAAGCACATGACAGAGGATGTTGTAAAACTGGGTGAGTGTATATGGGAAGAAGGCAGAGGCGGGGGTAAGGGATGAGGGGGTGGGAGGTATCTGAGCAAGTGGCTGCGTGTGTAAAAGTGTGTCAGGTTATGTGTGCATATGACTGCATATGTGCGTGTGTGTGTGTGTATGTGTGTGTGAAAGAGTGTGTGTGAAAGAGTGTGTGTGAAAGAGTGTGTGTGAAAGAGTGTGTGTGAGTGAACAAGTGAGTGTATATACATAGGCGCATTGTAAGTGGGTGTATAACGTTTTTCATCCTGAACACTTGTATTCACTACAACTGTATGCGTGTATGTATATATACATACGTATATCTGTGTGTGTGTATGTGTGTGTGCATGTCTGAATGTATATGTGTGTGCATATATGTATATATGTGTGTATGTATATATATATATATATATGATGTATGTATATATATATATATATATATATATATATATATGTATGTATATATATGTGTGTGTGTATATATATATATATATATATATATATATATATATATGTATGTATGTATGTATATATATGTATGTATGTCGACTCTCTCCAAATCCCTTATGCATATTTATATGCATGTACATATATATGGGTGTGTATGAGGTTGTGTGTGTGCAGGGGGTGAATGTTTATATATATATATACACACACACACAAGTATGTACATGTATACACATGCTTGTGAGGTGTGTATGTGCGTGTGTGTATGTATAACGCAATGCAACTAACAATTTTCTTCCAACTCAATACACATAAACAAAATTGACTGCCCTACTTAAGTGCAGACACTTTACACATCAATATAACACACACACACAAATATATCGTCATCATCATCACCGTAGTTGTTTTACATCCTCTCCCCATTCTGGCAGGGGTCGGAAGGGCCCTTCACAGTCCAAGCCAGTTCAAGAGTTACTCAACTCTTAATGTCGTTTGGGAGTCTATATTACACTTATGCTTTATACATAACACATGCGTGTGCGTGTGTGTGCATGTGTGTGTATCTATATATATACACACACACAAATACATATATATACATACATTATATATATATATATATATATATACCTCATCACCATCGTCATGGTTTATATATGTATATTATATGAATATTTCCTCCATGGCTGAGAGATCAGGTATCCAGATAGATATGCCTTTGATTACACTATCGAAGGTAGATTTATGATGATTAGGTTCTACGTTAATATACCTGAGGTATTAATTAGGTCTACCGTAGGCAGAGCATAGTGAAGATTTTAAATCTAAAGTAACATTAGAAAGTTAGCTATTTTGTAAGCGTTTCCAAAGAAGATAAATAAATTAAAATTAGCAAAAAAAAAAAAA
>NC_069005.1:32092490-32094694 GCF_001194135.2 Octopus bimaculoides
TATATATATATATATCATTACCAGTAGCAGCAGCAGCACCATCCCTGTTTAATGTCCACTCTTCCAAGCTTACATGGAATTTGATGTGGCATATTTTCTGTATTTCATATACTGTTATTATTATTATTACTATATACAAATATACACCACGCACACACACACAAGCCTGTCTACACACATATACCTGCATATGTATGTCAATACGCTCATTTACTCACTCCCAAACAATAAAAAAAAAAAAGAAAACAAGTTCCTATTAACATACACAAATGTATATATGCATTCATACATACGTAAACACACACACACACACCAATATATACGCACGTGCCTACATTACTGTGTATTTGTGTGTGTGTGTGGCAGGGTGTATACACGTGTGTGCATGTGTGTGTGTTTGTGTTATATCATCCTCGTTGCACCATAAACACGGCTCCTCCGTATAACTCAGCCAGAGAAAGGGCATGAACCCAAGAACACAGATAGATTTCCTACTTAAGGATGCTCACTCAGACCCACTCCTACTTCCTCTCTTTCTCTCTCTCTCACACACACACACACATAGTCAACAACACTCACACACACACATACATATATATATATATACTCAACAACACTTTCTCTCTCTCTCTCTCTCTCTCTCTCTCTCTCTGTTTCTAACTATCTATCCATTTGCCTTTTTTCTTGTTTCAGTCACGACTGTGGCCATGCTGGGGCACCACTTCGAGTACTTCTGTCAAACAAATCACAGCTCCCACACACCCCCGCTACCGTAAGTACTCGCACATCTTTCTTTTTCTTTTTTTTTAATTCTGGTATTTAATCAGTTGATCTCTTTTACTAGGTTATGGGGACATAACCAAACCAACACTGGTCATCAAAAGACAAGGACATTAACAAACACTGACCCCAAAGACTCACACATACAGACATATATGTATGTATGTATGTATGTATGTATGTATGTAGGACCCCCTTCGGTCATGAATGACCATGGGATTGCACCTAAAAAGTTCCCCCTCTGAGGCACAAGTCCAGGCAAGGTTGTTTATGGAAGACCAGCAGTCGCCCATGCATACCAGCCTCCTCTCTCCATGTCATTGATGTCGTCCAAGGGAAAGGCAAAGGGGCCGATACAGCTTGGCACCAGTGACATCATAACTCATTTCTACAGGTGAGTGAACTGGAGCAACGTGAAATAAAGTGCCTTGTTCAAGAACACAACACACAGCCCAGTCTGGGAATTGAACTCACAAAGACCCCCTTTGGTTAAGAATGACCATGAGATTACACCTAGGAAGTTACCTTCCGAGGCACAAGTCTGGGTAAGTCTGAATGGTGGCAACAGGGTACCCAAAGAGCAAGTGATGGTATTTGCTTGCAACAGGGTGGACCCTGCTAAAGGTAGCCAAGGACCAGCTGGTGGTGTTTGCTTACAAACAGGGTGGACCTTGCTAAAGGTAGCCAAGGACCAGCTGGTGGTATTTGCTTACAGACAGGGTGGACCCTGCTAAAGGGAGCCAAAGTCCAAGTGATGGTGTTTGCTTGCAACAGAGTGGACTCTGGTGGTGCTAAACCAAGCAATCGACTTAACCGACCATCCAAGAAATCAGAAATACTAAGGATCAGATCAGATACCAAACACCACAAAGCTACCCATCCAACAAAACCACCAACTCACCACCCAAGGATGGATACTTTCACTTTCTCAGCAATAGAAGGATGAAAGTGCAAAGTTAACTCCAGCGGGATTTGAACTCAGAGTAGAGAGAGAGAGAGAGCCAGAACAAACATCACAAGGCACTGCATCCACTGCTCGAATAGTTATGCCAGTTTGCAGCCTGTATTGATAGCAGAATGATGAATTGATGGGTAGAATGTTGCTGAAACACATGACAGTACTCACAGCCCGATCCTCAACGTTCAGGGATCAAATGGCACCAACGTCATCTATCTCTGCAGAGGAATTGGAGCTGGAGACCTTTAAGGATGGTATTTTGATAGTACTTTGCAGTACTTTACTTAGAAATGCTCACACCAAGATCCGGTTTCAGCTAATGCCACCACCACCAGCACCAATCCCCGCCACTCTTACCATAATGACAGTAACTACTCCTACCACCACAACTGATCTTACTGCCACCACTACCACCACCACCACCACCACCACCACAATCAATATGTCTATTTATCTATTTGTCTGT
>NC_069005.1:32094747-32095541 GCF_001194135.2 Octopus bimaculoides
CCCCCGCGCCCAACCAACATTATCACTCCCCACACATACACACTTTTTACAACTACCACCACTACCCTCATGATGCTGCTACTGTAACCACCACCACCACCGCCACAATGTCCGTTACGTCACCACCATCACCACCACACCCCCAAAACAACGTCCTTAATAAATAAATCAAGCCTTCCAACCACTTGAACAGTTTGTTACAACAAATTTGGATGACCCTTGTGACGTCATCGCCACGGTTTTTTTTTTGTTTTTGTTTTGTCTTTCATATTTTCCTGTATGGTGTTGTTGTTGTTGTTGTTTATGACAAGTCACCAGTTGTTGAGATAATAATTACCAAACTGAATCACCAGCGTATCTTGTGTCAAAGCCATTGACGGTAGAGGCAGTCAGTCATCGTCGTCATCACCATAACCACCACCGCCACCACCACCATCATCAACAACAACATCGCTATAACAATAATCACCATCGTTGTCTTCACCATCGTTATATCACCATCATCATCATCGTCGTCATCAACATCCCACAAGTGAACCCTATTTTGATTTTCCGTGTTACGCTACCACCACCACCACCACCACCACCACACACTTTTATTAGCACTGTTAGACGGAAACTGAAAGAAGCCCGTCATATATGCATATTAGTGTGTGTGTGTTTGTATTTGTCAGCCACTACCGATTGACAACCGATGTCGGTGTGTTTGCGTCCCCCTAACTTAGCGGTTTCGCAAAAATGACCGATGCTATAGGAACCAAGCTTTGGACGAAAATAGGTTCTGGACGTCGTCC
>NC_069005.1:32095599-32099007 GCF_001194135.2 Octopus bimaculoides
GAAACGAGTAAAAGATATGTATGAGTGTATACACTGTGTATACAAGCATAAGCACATTGACATGCACACACACACACACACACACACACACATTCCTGGACGCAACAACGCACAGAAGGCCCCACCCTCACACTACACACACACACGCATGCACACACACGCAGACACACACACAGACACGCACGCACTGAGATAAACACGCAGACACACGCACGTACTCACACACACACACACACTTACAAGCACACACACACACACACACACTCACAATTACATACAGGTATTCACACCCAAAATAACTCCGTATTTATTACGGCTGTTAAAATACCTGATAGTAACAACACAGAAATAATCGAAATTTTCATACACCTCCCCTTCATTCTGCTCTCTCTCTACCCCTCTCACTTTCTCTCTCTCTCCTCACACCCTTTTCTCTTTCTCTCCCTCTTATTTACGTTCTATCCTTCCCTTTTTTTCTCTTTCGTTAAGTATGTCTTGTGCGTACGTGTATACTGTGGTGTTTTGTCATTTCGTTCCCTTTTGTTTTCGTTCATCGTCTGATTTGCATGGCCTCCTTACGAGAGAAAGAGAAGAAAAAGAGGAGAGAAAAGAGGGAGGGAGAGAGGGAGGAGAGGCGAGAGAAAAGAGAAAAGAGAGAGCGAGGAAAGTGAGCGAGAGAAAATGAATGAAAGGGAAAAAAAAAGATGAATTGAGCAAAGGAGATGCCAAGTTATAAAGTAAAAAGAGGTGAGACTGAAGGAAAAAAGAGAGGTAAGAGAAAAATAGAGAAGAAAAGAGAGGGAGGAGAAAGAGGATAGATAGATAGATAGATAGATAGATAAATTTAGAGGGGTGTTTTAAAACGCTTTAATATTTATGAGTAATGCCCACACACACACAAATACACATGTACAAACATACATATGCAATTATATATATATATGAAGTAGTCATCGTTTCAAACCATCAGCGCCACCACCACTATCGTCTTCACAGTCACTTTATTAGTAATAAAAAAAGAAGGAAGGTGACAAGTAAGTAAAGATCAAACAAAACAACCCTAAATGTACATATAAGGAAACGTGTGTGTGTGTGTGTGTGTGTAGTACTTATTACCCCTCAGCACTTATAGACACAGATAGACAGACGCAGGACACACACACACACAATACGGTATACTAAAAAAAAGGTAGACAGAAACAACATGCACACACAGAGACAGGCATGGCTGTGTGTATGTGTGTGGTAAGAAGTTTGCTTCCTAACCACATGGTTCCGGGTTCAGTCACCCTGCTTGGCACCTCTGGCAAACGCTTTCTACTAGAACCTCGGACTGACCAAACTCCTGTGAGTGGATTTAGTGGATGGAAGCTTATCTTGTGTGTGTGTGTGTGTGTGTGTGTGTGTATAAATATATTCGTTTAAAAGAAGAATAAAATGGAGATTGGGAAGTTGATAATTGGTTTATTATTAATAGCAAATTGGTCATTTTCACTTACGGCCGTTTCAATTATTACTCTATAAACATCAAATTTACATTTATGCGACATGAGCATAATATCATCAGAGGCAAAAGGATGTACCGCTGGATGCTATATGCGTGTTTGTGAATTCAATCGTTGCTATTATGTTAAACTGTCTTATGTCCAAATTCGGCCAAATGCGTTTTTTTTTTTTGTCAATATCTATTTTTGCTTGCAATAGCTGGTTCTTTTGGTCAAACTATCGTATCTTCAGCTGCTTCAGATGCCAAGATAACGGAAATTGCCAAAGTGTAATACAACGGTTTTGCTATGGAATGGTAGATAGATAGATAGATAGATAAACCTGTGAGTGCGTGCGCGCGCGAGCCCTATGTATTTACTGTTGGATGAATGGAGGCATTCTGTGCGAAAATGGAGGTTTCCTTTGGCATCAGCAGCCAGAAAGAAACCAGCATGACAACATTGGTCGATGACTCACAACTGATGGGTACCACCCAATGACAAAATATCAATTCTAACGGTATTACATATACACACATACACAATATATATATATATATAGATAGATACATCATACATACATACATATATATATATATGGACGTGTCACCCCAACATCGCCGTCAATAAGAGGCACTCCCCTCACGTACAACTATACTACACATACACACGCGCGCACATACTCACACACACACATATGTAAATGTGTGCGTGTGTGTGTGTATGTGTTATATGTACATATAACGAGGATTTCATTGTGTTTAGTAAGAAAACAGAAAACCACCCGACCGCCCACCCCTTCTCAGCACTTGACATGCATGCAAAATGAGATGTTTATGTGTGTGTTTGTTCTTTTCGTTTATTCTTTTATTTGTTTCAGTCATTTTGACTGCGGCCATGCTGGGGCACCACTTTTAGTCGAACAAATCGCCCCCCCCCCCCAGGACTTATTCTTTGTAAGCCTAGTACTTATTCTATCGGTCTGTTTTTGCCGAAACGCCAAGTTACGGTGACATCAACACACCAACATCGGTTGTCAAGTGATGGCGGGGAAGGACAAACACAGGCACACACACACACACACAACACACACATATATATATATACGACGGGCTTCTTTCAGTTTCCGTTTACGAAATCCACTCTTAAGGTTTTGGTTGACCTGCGGCTATAATAGAAGACACTTGCCCAAGGTGCCATACAGTGGGACTGAACCTGGAACCTTATGGTTGGGAAGCAAACTTAACTACACAGTCACTCCTGCGATATATATATATATTTTTTCTTATCTTTTATTCTTTTACTTGTTTCAGCCATTTAGACTGCGGCCATGCTAGGGCACCGCCTTGAAGAATTTTAGTCGAAAGGAATCGAACCCGGAACTTATTACTTTTTTTTAAAGCCTTTGTACTTTGCTACTTGTTCTATCAGTCAGTTTTGCCGAACCGTTCCGTTACGGGAATATAGACTCAGTAACACCGGTTGTCAAGCGGTAGTGGGGGACACAAAGACACACACTCATTTATGTGTGTGTGTGTGTGTGTGTGTCTGTGTGCGTGTGTATGTATATATGTATATATATTTATGAGTGTATATGTATGTATGCATCTATGTATGTGTACGATGAGCTTCTTTCAATTTCCGTCCACCAATAAGACAGAAATATAGTTTTAATGTCTTCCTCCATTTTTAAGTAAAGAGTAAAAATAAAGCAACCTTGCAAACCACGACTGACCTTTACACACAGACGCACAGAATAACAGCAATCAACTAACGACAGCGGAGTGTCCAACAAACACCAGCAATCTGACTGTCGCCTGTACCCTTGACAAGAGATGCCAGTTACTCTTTTACACCTACCAGGCTCGTTCGTATTGGCCTGAGTTGCTGGATGATTTTTCGTCCTTTTAAGAATATTGTAGAA
>NC_069005.1:32099193-32101124 GCF_001194135.2 Octopus bimaculoides
ATACACTCCTTTTTTCAATTTCTATCGCTTATTACCCCAGCTGTAGGACTTCCGAAACAAACCGCATCATCGTTCGATCGAAACACGATACAAGTCAGCCAAACCTTACCTTCGTCGCCGTCGCCCCTTCCCAGTCAGTCAGCAGCCAGACACTCTAGACTGGTATCTCACACACACACACACACACACACACACACACAGCATGCGTGCATGTACACATACATTGCATACAAGCATGTGTACGTATATATATATATGTAAACATAGGCGCAGGCGTGGCTGTGGGGTAAGAACATTGCTTCCCAACCACATAGTTACGGGTTCAGTCACACTGCGTGGCACCTTGGACAAGTGTCCACTACTGTAGCTTTGCGCCGACCAAAGCCTTTTGAGTGAATTCGATAAAAGGAAACTGAAATATCTATTATTTAAATTGAACACGACGTATCCATTTCCAAGCAAGTTTATATATATATATATATATATATACACACACACGACTGGTGTTGGAGTTTTTACGTCTCTATAACTTAACGGTTCGGCAAAACAGACCGATAGAATAAGTAACAGACTTTAATAACTAAATAAGTCCTGGTGTTGATTTGTTCGATTAAAAACCTTCCAGACGGTGCACCAGCATGGCCAAAGTTTCAAAGTGCCTCAAAGAGAGAGTTTTTTTTTTTTTTTTTTTTGCATGGCACTTACCAAATTATGTAAGAAACTCTTCGACCTTGAATCACTTTATAACTTTCGCCGATTAAAATTTTATTTCTAAAATACCTCTGCTTCATTGAAACAGACTTTTGGCTAAACAATAAAATTCTCATCAAATACACACATCCAGACACACACGCGCGCGCGCGCGCGCGTTATATCTGGAACCACCCCTTCACACAGACATGAACTTCACGTAAATACTCGACACGCACGCGCACACCTCCACCTTCTCATACTCACTCACACACACACAAACACATTATACCTCATCCTACCCTTTCACACAAACACAAACACCTACAAACACAGACTAAAACACACGCACACACACAATCGAATAAAGTGCACATATTACATCTCACACACACACACGCATACGAACACACGTGGTCACGTGGCACATTCTGTTTCCGTCCCACGATCAATCTATCGACATTTCATACAAGAGGCTTTCAAACTGAAAAAGGACATGTGGTTCTCTCAGCAATCAATACCGACATTGTGTGTGGCGGCAGAGCAAGAGGTTTGCTTCCTAACCACATGGCTCCAGGTTCAGTCCCACTGCGTGGCTGGAAACTGAAAGAAGACCGTCGAATATATATACATATTATTCGACATACCCGGTAATTCCCGGGAAAGCGGGGCTTATCCCTTGGTGTCGTTCTCATAATTGTTTCGCTAATCCAACAATACAAAGTATGTGGCCCTTAAAACGGTTTTTGTGCCTTTACAGAGAATACCGAACTGTCTTACACAGGGTCTTGTTTTTAGGGATTCCCAATAAGTTCTGAATACCCAAATTGTGAAGTCAGTTATGTAATAACGTGAAATTAGCTACCCGATAGTAAGAATTCAAATAACGTAGCCCCGAAAAGGGCTTTAATGCGTCCCCAGTGTATATAGAACTTAGGAGGAAATACTAATAAAGTATGTATACTAAAATCGTGAAGGATGTTATACAACAACAGGTTAATCAGATATGAGAGAATAACAATTCAAAGTAAATAACTCTGAAAAGGGCATTTGTGCGTTCCCAGAGAATATTACCCTCAGCGGCGCTAGTGTTGGTATATTCGTGAATAAGTCACTAACCGAAATAAGTGTCCTGGGGTCGACAAAAGGCGGTGCTCTAGCATGGCCGCAGTCAAATGACTGAAACAAGTACAAGAATAAGAGAATATATATATATATATATATATATATATATATATATA
>NC_069005.1:32101192-32103315 GCF_001194135.2 Octopus bimaculoides
GAGAATTAACGAAAAAAACAACATACGAGGACAGGTGGTGTAAACAACAAAAGGATGTATTAATTATATATATATTCTTTGATTTGTTTCAGTCCTTTGACTGCGGCCATGCTGGAGCACCGCCTTTAGTCGAGCAAATCGACCCCAGGTCTTATTCTTTGTAAGCCTAGTACTTATTCTTTCGGTCTCTCTTCAGTGATTTCATTCGTTTTGTCTTTCTCCTCCTTTCTCTCCCCCTCCTCTTTCTCTCTCTTTCCCCAACGAGCGTGTAACGACAGGGGAAACTAGTCGAATTGTTCCTCACTCGGGACAGCGCGCCAGTGTGAATGTATTTATACAAACAGCCAAACATATATCTTCTTTATGATTAATTATAGAGCATTCTCAGTGAATAATTGCCTCGAAGTAGAGGAATTGGGGTGTGCTTTGTGAGGCTCGAGTGTGCGTGTGTGTGTGTATGTGTGTGCGCATGTGTGTGTGTGTGTGTATGCGTGTGTTTGTGTGTGTGGTATTTCTCCCTAGGTAATATGGATGAAATAACTGTGAATCAGGTATAGCAAATAAGAAATAGACCGTAGAGGTGTCGTCTGCACTGGATACGTGTGTGTGAGAGAGAAGGGGGGAGAGAAAGAGACAGACAGAAAGACAAACGGAGTGTTTGTGTGTGTTTAGTAAAGAGAAACAACGAGAACAAATAGTTAAATACTTTTTTACACAGACACACACATACATACATACACACAACATACACACACATAGAAATACTAACACACATACGCGCACACGCACACACACACAGATACCAAGAAATACACATCGTACATACATACAGACAGACGGATATATATACATACAGTCACACACACAGAGGTTTACAGATAAATCTACACATAGATATACAAACACACACACAAGCTAAGAAACGACTTAAAAAAGAGAAGCGGCCTCTACACGGTAGCTCGTGGCACTCCGTCGTTTACGACGGCGCGGGTTCCAGTTGATCCGATCAACGGAACAGCCTGCTCGTGAAATTAACGTGCAAATGGCTGAGCACTCCACAGACGCGTGTACCCTTAACGTAGTTCTCGGGGATATTCGGCGTGACACAGTGTGACAAGGCTGACCCTTTGAATCACAGACACAACAGAAACAGGAAGTAAGAGTGAGAGAAAGTTGTGGTGAAAGAGTACAGCAGGGTTCGCCACCATCCCCTGCCGGAGCCTCGTTGAGCTTTAGGTGTTTTCGCTCAATAAACACTCACAACGCCCGGTCTGGGAATCAAAACCGCTATCCTATGACCGCGAGTCCGCTGCCCCAACCACTGGGCCATTGCGCCTCCACAAACTGATCGCGTAATACACAAGTAAATAGGGTAATAGGTACATTTCGCTGTTTCCGTTACAGTTTTCTGACTCAGAAGACAAAGGAAAGAACGTGAGGAAACACGTGTCCTGTAGTCCGATGATATCATTCACAGCCCAGCTTGGTGTGTTTTCACACAAACTGCCAAATAAGGAGAATTTCTCTTCCAAGACATTTACCGTAGGGAATGTCTTTCCGTGTTTCAATGCACTCCAACACGTTACATAGATATGTACTCACCTGTATTTTAATCACCGCTGTTTAGTGTACCTTCAATTAATTAATTCCAGCGTGACAAAGCTTTGCACACGCCGGCAAAGTTATCATTTGTTGTTTACACAAGAACAGCAAACGTCAATTCTTAATGGGTTCTGAATGGCGGATTCGGTGTCTGCGGCTGATGAAGCCTCACAACACAAAAACACGATTCCCACAATCCGATAAACATCATTCATAACCTAGTTCGATGTGTTTCCACGTATGATACCCATAAGGAGAATTTCTCTTCCGAGACGGTTATCACAGCGAATGCCATTTTGTTTCTGTGTGCACGGACGTGTTAAATATACATGTACACACTTATATTCTAATCATCGCTGCTTTGTAAGTGTGACTTTAGCAAAAAGACAAATGTTGCACCTATCATGCATTACGTCTTTGATTTCAGTCCATAGTTACCTTATCACGTCCGTATATCATTTATGTGTGTGTGTGTGTGTGTATATATATATATATATATATATATATATATATATATATAT
>NC_069005.1:32105252-32107230 GCF_001194135.2 Octopus bimaculoides
TAAGCCCCACGGTTTAGCACCACCTTAAATGGCTACTTTCAATTTCCTTCAACCAAATTCGGTAAATTTTTTTACTATTACACGCGTCACAGGAGACGGGAGTGACAGTAAAAACAAAAATTAAATTTTACAGGAAAATGGAGCGGAATTAGGGGCTAAAAATGTACAAGGTTAAATTCTTTGACGGAAAGATACAACCGCCTCAAATTCCTTGTCCTTTCCTGTTTCTGTGGGGTAGTCATGGTAACTATTCCCTAAGTCCGCCCATTAGAAATGACACCTGCCTCGTGAGACTGACGGGTAAAGTTCACTCACAGCAGGTAACAATTGCCGGAGGTGCCACTTAGTGGGACTGAACTCGAAACTTCTAGGTTGAGAAGCGAGTTATGCTTGTTCTTATACTAAATAAAACTGATGAAAGCCAGTACCATGAAGGAAAAAAAAAAAAAACAATTCTTTCTTTTGTTTCCAAACTATTGGTTTATAATAAAACAATGCTGGAGCTTGCAGAATGGATGATGAGTCAGGAACAATAGTAAACGAGATCAGTTTGATACAGGCTGCTGTTGTTTAAAAACAAAAATATATTTGATTGAAATTTTAATTTCATTGACAAAAACAGACTGTTCCATAAAGTTTACGCTTTTTGTTGAGTATTATTTACGTTAGGTATGAATATTCAGAAAGATTCAGACATTATCGAGAATATATATTTCGTCTGTTACAAATAAAACATGTCGGCTGGTCTTCCATTATTTCTGTTTAAAGAAGTGTCCCATAAAGCAGACGACATGAGTGTGAATGAGAGAGAGAGAGGAGGGGGAAGAAAGAGAGACATGAATGAATAACTAAACGAATAAATAAATGATGTATTCGTCATTAAGGTTTGTTAGTTTAACAGTTTAGTTTGAGATAGTACTTCCTTCTTTGCGGTGACAAACCTCTTCATCATCGTCATTAGCGTCATTACTTGATTCTCGGTGTTGTTCTCAACACAATATGGCTGGCTACACAAAATTGCTAATGGTCACGGGATTAATTAGAAAAGAATTTAACTGACACATAACTAAAATGAGAGGGTCTTTTAGACACACCAATCATTCCATCACCAACAGCTTTCACTTTCATTTGTTACAATGAATTTGTCATAAAATTTCCTTGTTATATATATATATGAGTATATATTATCATTTTCTGTTAACTTCTCAACATCTACCATAAAGCCAGCTCCCTCTCTAGTACACTCCCCCTCTTCCGGCCACCACTTAGACGAAGCAGATCTTTTAAACTTGCGAGTTACATGGTGACCTCACTAGTGCTGGTGCTACGGTGTCACGACAAACGCACTCAGTACACTCTACAAAGTAGTTGGCGCTTGGAAGGGCTTCCACCTGGAGAATCAATGCCTTGGTATTGAATGGAGAACGATGACCGTCCTCCTAGTCGTTGGATCCTGTTGAATTGTCCAACCAATGACAGCGTGGAAGACAGGATATCACATTTAATGTCCGTCTTCCATGAGAATGAGAGATGGCTAAAGAGGACGGGCGGAGGCGGAATGGAGGCGTATGTAGTAAATGGTGAACAAGGATAGAAGGGTAGTGGTCGAAAAATATGAGTGGGGGGGGGGCAAATAGGTGGTGATGGCTGACAGTACAGAAAGTGTGAAAAACAGTAGCAGCAGGATAATAATAATAATAATAATAATAATCCTTTCTACTACAGGCACAAGGCCTTGAAATTTGGGGGAAGGGATTAAGTCGATTACATCAACCCCAGTGTTTCAATGGTACTTAATTTATCGACCCCGAAAGGATGAAAGGCAAAGTCGACCTCGGCGGAATTTGAACTCAGAACGTGGCAAACGAAATACTTCTAAGCATTTCGCCCGACGTGCTAACCATTCTGCCAGCTCGCCGCCTCAGAATAATAATAATAATAATGGAAACTGAAAGAAGGCCGTCGTATATATATATAT
>NC_069005.1:32107554-32114362 GCF_001194135.2 Octopus bimaculoides
ATATATAGTTGAAATTTATAGAAAAACAGAAGATGAAGACAGATGTATGAACAACAAGTAGGAGTATTAGTTTGACGCTCAGGAAAGTAAGAAAGTCTTTTATGTTTCGAGCCTACGCTCTTCAACAGAAAGGAATACGAGAAAATAAACAAAGAGAGAATGAAAAAAAAACTTGTGGATTTAGCGGTCAAGCATGCCAACGGGCTTCTTTCAGTTTCCGTCTACCAAATCCACTCACAAGGCTTTGGTCGGCTCGAGGCTTCAGTAGAAGACACTTGCCCGAGGTGCCATGCAGTGGGACTGAACCTGGAACCATGTGGTTGGTAAGCAAGCTTCTTACCACACGGCCACTCCTGTATATATGTGCACGAGTGTCTTTGTGTTTGTGTACCCACCACCACTACCACCACCGTTTAACAACCGGTGTTGGTGTGTTTACATCCCCGTCAACTAGCAGTTCGGCAAAAGAGACCAACGGAATAAGTATTATGCCTTAAAAAATAGACTTGGGGTCGATTTGTTCGACTAAAACCCTTCAAGGTGGTGCTCCAGGATGGCCGCAGTCAAATGACTGAATCAAGGAAAAGACTACATAACGATTGCAGCGTGTATGTGTGTGTGTGTGTTTGCTGTAGTAACTTTCTTTCACTCCTACATACCCACCCTCTCTCTCTCTCTCTCTCTTCCTTCCTCTCTCTTCCTTTCTCTCTCCATTAAATGCGAAAAACAACCAAATTAAAAGAAAAAACATAAAAAAAGAATATAAAGAAATAAATGAACTTCAGTCAGCGTTGCTGACGACTTCCACTTAATTCACCGTTAGAGTGAAACTTGAGGAGGAAGAGGAAAGAGAAGGAGGGAGTGGACGAAGGAGTGAGTGAGGAAAGAGGGGGAGGGAGCAAGTTTTGAAGTGGAGAGGGAAAGTGTATGAAAAGGAAGCAGAGAGAGAGAGAGAGAGAGAGAGAGAGAGATGAAAGGAAGAGAGACTGAGAGCGAGAAAGAAAATAACAAAAGCAGGGGAGGGAGAGAGAGAGGGGGGAAAGAATTAAAGGAAAGAAGAAATGGGAGAGGGAGAAGAGAGAAACAAGGGAGTGATAAAGGGAAAAACGAAAAGAGAGAGAAAGCGAGAGAGGGATAGGAGAGAGGAAAGGGAGGGAGAACAAGTTTGAAGTGGGGAAGTGAAAGAGAGGCAGAGAGAGAGGGAAGAAGGAGAAAGGAAGATAGAAAGGGGATAGAGAATAGAAAAGGCAGAAAGAGACAGAGAGGGAGGGATGAAAGAGTGTCAAATATATAGAGAACCATGGCAGGAGGAGAGAAAGTGTGTGGGGGAAGGTAAGAGGAAGGGCGGAGAGACAAATTTCAAATCTGTAAAAAAAAAAATCTCATCTCACACACATACACGCTAACATATGCATACATACAGACACACAAATACATTAATACATGCATATAGGCACAGAAAGACTAACACACACTCAGACATACAAATATACATATATATATATATATATATATATATATACACACACAAATGTAGTGATGAAATACCGAAAGTAAACGGAAATATTTCATGCCGGAAAAGTTTTTGAAAGTAGCGTGGATAAATTTAAAGGTGTATAAAAAGTGTGTGCCTGAATGCATGTGTGTATGTGTTTATACACATATGTATATATGTGTGTATGTATGCATTAAGGCCATTCCCTGTTACATTTCACAACTTAAAAGAGCCAGTTGTCTCTCAATATGCAAAGTTACCTGATCGAAGTTATTTGATATCGATGTCTTTAATGATTTAAACTAAACGCCAGTTTATTAACATTAGGAAAACAGTCGCGTCTTCAAGACGCACACACTATATGTATGTATGTATGTATATATATATATATATATATATATAATCTGAAGTTGAAACTCTATCCAAACTTGTTTCTTTACTTAAAGTTTCAGGTTTCTTAAATATTTTATGCCATTCATATACATACATTCATACCTACGTACATACACATGTAACAAAAAGTAAATATATACATATTAACCCCTACATACATACATGCACACACAGCATTGTCATGTAGCCGAAGACTGATGCTTTGGATAATTATTTACTCATAGCATCTTCCTGGCAACAAACATATGTTAATTCTCCTTCATGAGTTTTTCACTTCATTTGAAAGGCCGAACAGAATTTCTTAAAAACACTGCTTTATCTCTCATTCTTTCTTTTATTCGTTCTCATTCTTTCTCCTTTTCACTTTCTCCGTCGCTTTTATTTCTTACTTTCTCTTTCTTCTTCTCTTATTCTTTCTTTCTCTCGGTCTTTCACGTTTTCTCCGTCTTTCTTTTACTTTCTCTCTGTTTCTCTTACGCTTTCTTTTTCCTTCTCCCTTCGACTCTTTCTCTCTTTTCTCTTTTTCTTTCTTTTTCTCTCTCTCACACAATTTTTTTCTTTCTTTCTCTCCGTTATTCTTACAATCTTTTTTTACTCTCTTTACCATCACATCGAAACCCGTGTGTGTGTGTGTGTGTGTATTGATCCTAATACGACAAACTTGACTTTCTTGAGTTCGAATCTTACCGACGTCGACTTGGCCTTTAATCCTTTCGAGGCCGATAAAATAAAGTACCAGTCAAGTACTGAGGTCGATGTAAATCGACTAACCCCCCCCCCCGCCTCCCCAAAAACATCAGGCGTCAGTCGTACTTATTAATAATAAAAACCATTAATTATTAATTAAAATAAAAAGTCCATCTTCAATAATTAATTTCGGAAACTGCAAAAAATAAACGGGGATAACAAGCATTCAAACCACCCAACATGGAGAATCTTGATTCGGGACACCAAATTTGCTAATAGCAACCAGAATCGCCTTCATTTACACACTATAATCTTTACAAGATATGGAAAAAAAAAGACACCATAAAAATATATAAAATATATATATAAAGGAACCAACGAAGGTTACTCGGTATGCTTAAAAAAGCAGTCAGATCGCCCTTAATGTAGAAACAACAGTTTTAAGTTATGCGTGCCGTTCGGCTTGCTTTAAATAACAGTCGAATCGCCCTAAAGTACACACAACTAAGTTATGCGTGCCGCTTGGCTTGCTAAAAATAGCAGTCGTATCGCCCTCAAATCATACATACGTTTTTAAAAAGTTATGCAGGTCGTTCGGTTTGCTAAAAATAACAGGCAGATTGCCCTCAAACCACACATAACAGTTTTAAAAAGAAACAAAACAAAAAAAGAAGGCATTGGCTATCGCAGTCTTAGACAAACTATTTCTGAATGTTTTTTTTTTTTCATCGCAGAACAGTTCCAGGAATTAATATCTTTGATAATCAGTTTCGAAACTAGTTACGAAGCTATGGATGGTAGAGTAGGGGGGTAAGACATCAGGCCAAAAAAAATGTGCTGCGATAGTTTTTTTTTTTAACATCTACATTTACGTTCTAAGTTCAAACCCGGTTGGGGTCAACCTTGCCTGTTACTGCCACGGGGTA
The DNA here is from genome assembly GCF_001194135.2 of Octopus bimaculoides. NCBI lineage: Eukaryota > Metazoa > Mollusca > Cephalopoda > Octopoda > Octopodidae > Octopus > Octopus bimaculoides. Next base: position 32,111,056 of record NC_069005.1, read on the forward strand.
AAGTATAATAGTCGATATTTATCGACTGCTATGTCCTTCACCCAAATATTTGCAATCTCCTGCTTCGAGTGAAAATAATAAAACAGCAAATATATCGAGTTGTTTACGTTTTGAGTTCAAATCCCACAGAGATCGACTTTGCTGTTCTTCCTCCCAGGGTTGATATAACGAACTAATAAATAGCCCAGTAAGGTCCTAAGAGGTCAGGTCACCTAATTTTATTACAATACCCTTTAAGAATCCAAAGTCTTGTACTGATGTGCTTAGGGAGTAACCTAATTCGTCTATAATATCCTTTTAAAATCTGGGGGTCTGTTCTGAAGCACAAGGGGTCACCTAATCTGGCTAATACCCTTTAAAAACTTGAGGTATTATTCTGTAGTTCTGAAGTGTGTGTGGGGGGGGGGAGCTGTGCCTAATTCGGTTATGGTACCCTTTCAAAATCTGAGGTCTTGTGCTACAATACTTAAGGGTCACCAAAATCGGTTATAATGCCCTTTAAAAGTCCAGAGTCTGGTGTTGTATGTCAGTCGTATAAAAGCTATTATTGGAACCGTTTTACATTCGAATGGAGGAATATAAATTTGAGGCTGTTTTCATTCAGTTGAACTTTTATAAACGGTCGTAGGGTTAGCTTTTGCAGCCCCTCTCTCTCTCTCTTTCTTTCTCTCTCTCTCAATATATATGTCTGTGTCTCTGTGTGTGTCTTTGATAATTCGCCATCGCTCTCGAGCAGGGCTATATCTATATGATCAGACATCCCAACCGTGACCATCACACCTTTATTCCCCCTCTCTCTCTCTCTCTCTCTCTCCTTCTCCCTCTCTTATCTATGCGTGTGTGTGTGTATGTGTGTTTAGTAAATCTACATCTATGTTTAAAGGCGTTCCAGCTGTGATCACTAACCTCGTTTTTTTTATTTATTCAGTAGACAGTGTGTGTGTGTGTGTGTGTGTGTGTGTGTGTGTGTGTGTGTTTAAAGGAATACATTATCCAATGTACGTTTATTTCCTTCCTTCTATTATTATTTTTATTTATTTATTGCAGACATTAGGGAGTGCTTTGGGGGGAGAATATTTCGCTGACATTTCTAGCAGATCAAGTGTACACACGTGTGTATGTGTGTGTACGTATACGTATTATATGCTTGTGTGTGTGAGTGCACGGCGTCTCTGAGTATGTGTGTTTAAGTATTTGCGTGCTGTTGTAAAGTATGTATTTGAGTGTGTGTGTGTGTGTGTGTAGTATATGTACGAGTTGTGTATGTATGTGTATCTGTACATGTATGTAGTGTGTGTATTTTGTGAATGTGTTTGCACGTGTGTGTGTGTGCATAAGGCTTGTGTACGAGTTGTGTGTGTGTGTTACTTTGAATGTATTAGTGTGTGTGTGTATGCTTGTAAACATATGTGTGTATAAGTCTGCCTGAGTTTGTGTGTGTATGTGTGTATGCAATAGGATGAAGACGGCAGCTTCCCCATCACTTCCTAACGTGATAGAGAGAAAAAGTAAGAAGAAATAAAAACCTTCAGACGAAATTTTTTAAAAGTCAGCAATTAAAGATTAATAATAAAGCCATTAATGACAGTAATAGTTATTATATAACGTAATAATAATAATAAATATATATAACACAAATAAGTACTTTATATATAACAACGGGGGGAAAGGGTTTTTTTTTATTTAACGGACGAGACGGGTCTCAAAAGTTAGTTCGGTCTGAATAACTTTGAAAGGCAAAAGCGAAAGCTCTCATCATCCAGAAAGGAAAACAATGAGAGGGAGTAGGAGGATGAGGAAGAGGAGAACCAGATGCAGGAGGAGGAGGAGTGAAGGAGAGGAAAACCGGGGATGTTCGTATGAAAATCCGAAATTTCCGAAACGGAACGATGAAAAACCTTGGTTCTTTTTTTCTTGTTATTCAGCATCTTTTAATCGTCTTTTCATAATTTACTTTCATTCTTTCTTTCTCTCTTTTTATAACCCCCCCCCCCTGTATTAGCGTCATCTTATATTTGTAGATTTTAATTTTGAATGTTTTTTCTTTCTTTTTCTCATTGTCCCTTTTTTCTTTTCCTTTCTCACCTTACTTTTTCGAAATCCCCTTCTCTCTTTCTCCCACACGTATCTTTCTTTCACTCTCTCTCCCTCTCCCTATGTATGTATTTATCTACCTATCCATCACTTTTACCCTTATACTTTCTACCTTTTTACCTTATTTTCCCCTATACCATCACCTTAACTACTTCTCTCCAACCCTCTCTTTCTCTCAATCCTTCTGTCACCCTCTCTTTATATATATATTTATATATATATATATATATATATATATATGCCTCTTTCAGTCTGTCACAATTTATCCGTTACTTACTCCCTATATCCCTCCCTTTTCTCTCTATCAATCTATATACCTCACTCTCGATTTATCCGTTACTCCCTCCCTATATATATGTCTCTATCCCTTTTTCTCTTTCTCTTTCAATCTATCTCTCTATCCGTTACTCCCTCCTGTATATCTGTCTCTATCTCTAATCTCTCTTTCTTTCTATCTATCACCTCCTCTCTGTCTATCTATCACCTCCTCTCTGTCTATCTATCTATCTATCTATATATATATATATACAAAATTAAGAGGAAAGACCAGCAAAAGTGGACTCCTATATGCTAGAAATAGATGCCAAATCACCTAACCACGAAGAATATGTTCTCAATATATACATGTGTGTGTGTGTGTGTGTGTGTGTGTGTGCGTCTGTCTCCATCATCTTTCTTTCTTCATCTCTCATTCAAGACAAACCCAACGTTTGTTAAATCCTTTCAATAAAAACTAATTCAAAACTTAAATCCAACTTCAAAAACACAACCAAAAACCCCAACCGAACAATCCAAACTAAAAACAAAAAAACGATCGAAAGAAACCCAAACGGGACAAAAAAACCAACAAAACAAACAAACAAATAAATAAATGGTTAACAACAACAACAACATGAAGAAGAAGAACTCTTAACAAAAAGGAAAAAAGAAACTTACCAGCGTAGTTATCAAATAATGTTGGTAGATACTCCGTGTGGAAAGTGTTATTTGTAATTCTGGCCGCTAAACACGACTTGCCAATGGCACTGTCTCCGACCAGGACACACTTTATGTTGCTTTTGTCTAAACTTTCGTCTAGTTCGGACGTCATTTTGGGCGCTGGCTGGGTTGGTTGTAAATGATGGACCGGAATTTGTGTTGAGAGAAAGAGAAAGGCAGAGAGTGTTGTGTGTTAGAGAGAGAGAGAGTAAGTGTGTGTGTGTGTGTGTGTGTG
>NC_069005.1:32114372-32115058 GCF_001194135.2 Octopus bimaculoides
GTGTGTGTGTGTGTGTGTGTGTGTGTGTATGTGTGTGTGTGTGTGGTGTAGGAGAGAGAGAGGAAGATGTGTAGAGCGGGAGTGCATGAGGGGGTAAGAGAGAGAGAGAGAGAGAGAGAGTAAAACGAAACGGATTATTTCCCTTAGTAAATAGATGAATGAGTCAATGAATAAAAAAAGAATAAAAAGGAAAAAATAAATAGGAAGATAAATTAAAACATCTGAAAGAGAGGAAGGGAGAGAGAGAGAGAGAGAGAAAAAAAGAAAGAACGAAGAGATATATTAGATAGAGACAGACAGACAGGCAAATAGATAGAGAGGTAGATAGATAGATAGATAGATAGACAGATGGATGGATAGATGGATATATATTGAGAGATATAGAGATAGAGAGACAGAGAAAGTAAGGGGGAGATGGACTGACAGACAGATAACCAGAGAGAGCGAGAGAGAGAGAAAGAAAGTCAGATAGACAGGCAGGCAGGCAGGCAGACAGGCAGGTAGGCAGGCAGACAGACAGAGACAAAGGGAGGGACAGAAAGACAGATAGACAGACTGGAAGAGTGATAGAAAGACAGATGTAGTCAGAGATAGAGAGAGAGAGAAGTAGATGGATAGACAGGTACAGAGATAGGGAGGGAGGAAAAGAGACAGTCAGCAGAGAAAGAGAGAGAGAGAGGAAGACA
>NC_069005.1:32115787-32121349 GCF_001194135.2 Octopus bimaculoides
AGAGAGATAGATAGATAGATAGATAGATAGATAGATAGACAGGTAGGAAGGTAGGTAGATAGATAGATAGATAACTTTCTTTTATTAGCCACACAAGGCTGCACACAGACAGATAGACAGACAGATAGATAGATAGATAGATAGATAGATAGATAGATAGATTGACAGATACATACATACATATATAGGTACGTACAGATGCGTGTTTGTGTACATGCGTGTAAATATGTAATGCTTGTGTGTGTTGGTGTTGAGGCACGTGGTTCGGTGACTACAGTTATAGGGTTACGATCATTAGGTTGTGAGTTCGATACCCAGGTTAGGGAACCAAATGAGTACCAGCGGCAGGGCAGTGGAAAAATTAATTCTATGACTGACTGGCGTCCGTTCAGAAGCGAAGAGTATCTTGTAGTGTCCATTGCCTCATAGATCCAAGTAAACTCCAGGTTTGTAGGTTCAAGACAGTTTTTAACTCTATATGTGTGTCTGGGAGAGTGTGTTTCGTAGATCAATACATGAATGCATTTTGACATATGTATTGATAGATCAATATGTGAATACATACATATGGTGTGTGTGTGTGTGTGTGTATTCTGAATCGGCTCTCGAGTTACTTGTAACTTCTGATTATTAAAATTATATAAATACATACGTATATATAGTCTAAGAATCTACATCAGAAAAGAATGCATTCGTATATTTGTCAGTAGAATGGATGTATCAATCTGAGTCGCTATTTGTTTTGTTTTTGTTGTTTCATAACTGTCGTCTCAGAAGAGCACGCGGTATTACTCAACCGTTCCGATAGCTAACATCCGGTTTTAGTACCGAATGCGAAACTAATTGGTAATTGGTAATGGTTTTGTAATACTGTATATTGTGATTAGTGTGTGTGTGTGTGTGTGTGTGTGTGTGTAAACAGAGTAGATACAATTTTAGAAACGTAACAAGAAAAAATAGTTTTATTTGTCCCTTAGCAGAAAATGGGATCAATGTATCAGTCTAACTAGTTTCAAGTCCTTTTTGTTTTCATTGATAGGTGGGGAGAGAGAAGAGCAATGCCCATGGCCCTTGCAGGCGCCTTTACCCCACCCATCAGCCCCGCCTCCGGCCGGTAAGATTGCTGTCTTTAATGTTCCTGTTGGAGGTTTGTCAGCCAACACCGACGGGAAAGACATGAAGGGGGGGAATGCCAGTGGGATTGTATTCAGGGAAAGAAGGATTGGGTGTAGGGATCAATATGTAGTCTTGAAGCAGGGTAGACACAACTGTCGACTTAAGCCCTGATGTGCGTAAAGTAATAAACCTTTGAGAAACATATTCTCGTCTCTACTAGTTTGTTTGTGTATAGCTCAGCAAAGCTATAAGAAGAACTCTGAAACATGTTGTCAATAACTGTCCAAAGACCCCGGGGTGAGGGGACCTAATACTGGAGGCATGACCAGACCCTGAAGCTAGTAGCAGAGAGCACCTGCAACGGGATTAGCTATTCCAAGCACCTCTGCTCGACGAAAAAAGTTAACAAGGTTGTCAAGGTTAGTGTGAAGAAGATGCCAGATCCACCGCTCCCAGATTCACTTTGTAACAGCACGTGACAGCGAGCCGAAAGTTGATCTGAGGAAGTTAGCTGAAGTCCCTTGAAACTGTCGCCTCAACATAACTAAGATTAGACATGAATGCGTGTTTGTGTGTGTGTGTGTGCGCGCATGCGTAAGATTCCTAGCCTTGTGCAGTGAATCAGCAATATCGGGAAGAAGGAAATTAGTTTAAATATCTCGGAACTTTTATAGAAATACGATAATGGGATGGGCATTAATCATAAGAAGCCGAACTTGATGAAAACATTAAGAAAGCTAATGAAATTCAAGGAATACTTTCAAGTGTGTAGAAACCACAATTTGGCTGTCTGTACGATTTATGGGGAGGTCTTTAAACGGCGTCCGGTGACGAGAATCCAGTTCAGGAGTTCTGGGATTATGGCGAGCGTGGAATCACGTCTTGATTACCGTTACTCCCAGGTCCATTTTGACCTTCGATGGTAGTACTTCTCAGGGTTAAATAGGTTTATCGGGGGTTTAGGAGGTTCCGATTATGTTTGACAAAGCTCTGAGGAAGGAACTTGTTCTATGGCAACCGACTGAATGCCGAAAGTGTTGTACAGGCTTTTTGTCACTTAAATCCAATGGTGTTCGGGTGTCTCACTATTATCTCATTTCGTCATCCGTTTTGTATTTTTTTAAAGTTCGATGGCGATGGATATCTGCGCACGTGCAAGGATGAAAGTTACTCAGAACAATCGATTATTATCGGAGAAGATGAGGCAATCATCATATATAAAACTGCTGCTTCTCTGGCTGTTACCACTAGAGTAGTGGTTCATATGGGTTCTGAGGGTCCGTATAAAAGTTTTGGGGGTTCGCTAAAGTAAACAAAATTAAAAATTTAAATTGGGTGGGTGGGGGTTAAATTTAAAAAAAAAAATTCCGACATCTAAAACGTAAGAATCCGAAAATTTTTTTCAAAAACATGCATTTTTCAAGGAGAGGTGCGAAATTGCAGTAGCCCCCGATTTGTCAAATATGGTTAGATGTTTTGGGAAGCCAATCACACCGATCTTGACCTCTTGTACAAAACGGAGGTCACGCAGTGAGGTACTATATATATGTGTGTGTGTGTGTATCTATTTATATATGAGTATGTGTGTGTGTGTGTGTGTATATATATTTTAATGGATGAATGTGAGTTCGTCCTTTAATTGGAGTAATTTCCAAAGATTTCTAACAGTTTCTTCATCCTTTACTATTGCATTTTCTAACGTAAATTTGTACAGGTATGAAAACTTATACAGGAATAATCAGTATACGATCTAACTTAAGCTAGGCATGACTCCAAGAACTAACGCATTATGATTACTAAGGGAAAATCTATGTACTTCTAACGTCTTTTTTAGTTTTTATCCCAACTACCAACGAGTACGAATTTGACTTTCCGATTTTCTATTATGAATAGCTGAGTCTTTTTGTACGAAACAAATTGTATAGCAACATGAATAATAAAAACTATAACCTATTTTAGCATCTTATCTCCTCCATTACATAAATATGAACGAATTTGTTGAATTGTGTTTAATTAGTTAAATCATATACCGATTAATTATATATATATATTCTTTTATTCTATTTTATTTGTTTCAGTCATTTGACTGTGGCCTTGCTGGAGCATCACCTTTAGTCGAACAGATCGACCCCAGGACTTATTCTATCGGTCTGTTTTGCCGAACTGCTAAGTTACGGGGACGTAGACACACCAACAGATGGATTGTGGTTCACTTCAGCTGTTTCATGTATGTATATATATATATATATATATATATGTGTGTGTGTGTGTACATAATATATATATATATATATATATATATATATATACATACATACAGCTGGGTGTGGTAGAATGCATGTATGTATGTACGCATGTTTATCTGTGTGTCTTTCTGTTTATTCCCACACCATTGCTCAACAGCTGCTGTTGGTTTGTTTACGTCCCTGTAATCTAGCAGTTCAGCAAAAGGAGACCAATAGAACGAATACCAAGCTTAAAAATAAAAGCAGTATTAGGGTTGATTTGTTTGACTAAACATTTCAATGTGGTGCCCCAGCATGGTCACAGCCTAATGACTGAAACAAGTAGAAAATATAAAACTGTAATTAGTTTAATTAAGATTACTTTATGGTTATAAAGTGCACAATAAAATGCTAATTAAATCAATTTAGGTAATCTCATTTTTATGTTAATAAAATTTACTATAAAACAGTAATTGAAGTTATTTTAATTAACCTTAGTGTTTTATGTGTATAAAATATACTATGAGATGTTATTTGAGAGATTTTTTGTTGACAAAAGAGCATCTTATATGCCATTGTGTGGGAAGAAGCTTGCTTCCCCTTCCCAACCACATGGTTCAAGGTTCAGTCCCACTACATGGCACCTTGGGCATGTGTCTTCTACCTCTAGCCGGGGGGGGCTGACCAAAGCCTTGTGAGTGGATTTGGTAAACGGAAACTGAAAGAAACCCATCATATATATATATATATATATATATATATATATATATATATATATATATATATATATATGTCTGTGTGTATATTTTTGTGCCTGTTTATATTCTCCTATCACTGCTTGACAACCAGTGTTGGTGTGTTTACATCCCTGTGCTTTCGAATATATGAACTACTGATGATGTATAAGCACCAGGCATTAAAAAAAGAGATTTGCGGTTAGTTCTTGACGTTGGTGCTCCAGCATGGCCACAGTCTAATGACTGAAACAACTATGAAATAAAGGGTGAAGCTAATCTCCATGGTCAGCCTCCTACAAACCCATTTACAAAAAGTTTAGTGTGTGTGTGTGTGTGTGTGCGTGTGTGTGTGTTTGTGTACGGGTGCGTGTGCATGCATGTGTGTGTGCATATGCTTGTGGGTGTGTATATCTGCATATGTGTGTGTGTATATGTGTGGTATGTGTGTATATATGCATGCATGCTTGTGTGTGTGTATATGTGTATGTATGTGTGCACGTGTGTGTATATGTGTATGCGTGCATGTATGTGTATGCATGTATATATGTGCTTGTGTATGTATATGACAGAGAGAGAGAGGATGCTTGCTTGCCGTGAGGGTGTATATGTGTGTGTGTATACATGTGTGAGAGTGTGTATGTGTATGACGTATTGTTGTTTGACTCGTTATTAACTTTGATTACGTGAATCTATGATGAAAGACAGTCCAGCCGAGGCCACCATGTCATTTTTAAAGAAATTAGATTGTGGTTCAATGGAGATTTAGCTGCTATTTCTAACAGGCCAGGCGATGGCACACACTCTAACATTCACCCGTTCTCTTTGTCTCATATGCATACACGTATGCATGCCTCTCTGTCTGTGTGTCTGTCTCCCCATTGTTCGACCCCCAGTTCAGCCCTGATCAAACAGACTGCACAACCAATTAAAGTTATTATTCCCCATTCCAGCTGTGACCATCCTGTCGTTTTACCTAAACGCCAAAGGATCTGTTAATCCACTGACCACATCATCTAACCTGTGACTTCCCTGTTCCTGTCTTTTTTCTTTTCCTCCTTCCATTTGCAAAGAGATCTTCTGGATATTTCTAGCAGACAAAGAGGCCCGCTTGGAGCCCCTTCACCACCACCACCACTATCTCATTGGCCCCTATGTGTGTATCAAGGTCTGTGTGTGTCGGGTGCACCATCCTAACTATGCGAACAATCAGTACAGTGTTAAGGGCGGTATTTTAAAAGTTGGAGATAATACAGTTAGCAGCTGTTTCAAGGTTGATATGATCTTTGCTGAAATCATTCTCTCTTGGTGTGTATGTATATATATATATATATATATATGTATATAGATTTATATATATAATATATGTATTTTATATATGTGTGTGCGTGTGTGTGTGTGTGTAAATAATAATATATATATATATTTTATATATATATATATATATATATATATAATATATATGTAAACACACACACATATATATG
>NC_069005.1:32122528-32122980 GCF_001194135.2 Octopus bimaculoides
AGAGACTGTTCGTCAGTGTGTATGCATGTGCATGCATGCATTTATATATGTGTGTGTGTGTGTGTGTGTGTGTGTTTGTAGTAGCAATAATATCAGGGGAAAGTACCTGAAGGCTCATTTATATATGGAAGTGCGTGTGTATATGTATGTATGTATGAGTGTATGTATATATATATGCATCATCATCTTCATCATCATCACCCTTTAACATCCGTTTCCATGCTAGATACATATTCTTTCATTCTTTTATTTTCTTACTTGCTTCAGTCATTTGACTGTGGCCATGCTGGAGCACTGCCTCAAGAAAATATATGTAACGCTTCATGAATTTATGTGACATCCTTGTGCAGGGGCCATGCTAATCTTGTCTGTATCATTTCAATTTTAGTATGTCTATCACCGAAGCAATATATATATATATATATATATATATATATATATATATATATATA
>NC_069005.1:32122999-32124507 GCF_001194135.2 Octopus bimaculoides
AATATAGAACATTTATAAATAGGATGTCTTACAGCTGTTCCCAGGATGTTTATTATATTCCTTCATCAGAGATGGTGTGAGAGGATGATTAAGCAATAGTTAGTTTAGATAAGATAGGAAATAGAGAGTGAATGTAGGGATATTGTAGTTGTAAATCCATTGTTTAGGCAGAATGGAATACATATAAGATTCCAATACCCTATGAGTAAAATCCAACAGTCTTTGAAATTGGTCATTCCAAATATAGAGTTTATACACAGCGTTATTGAATCAAGGGTTCTGTTTAAAGTGACCTAAAAGCTGGGAATGTATCATTAGGGTCAAATCAATTTAAAGTGAATGAACCGCGAATGTGAGTTCGACCAAAGAAAATGTGGTGGGGATAGGTGGAGGAGGAGATTGGGAGGGTTAGCTTGAGGAAGGAGAATGCCCAAAACCAGGTAAGACAAGGTCAAACCCAGATTTAAAATATTGAACATCATATTGAGTGAGAGAGCAGTGCATGAATATACAAAGCCCAATATACCCATCATGACTATCTTTCTGGAAAGGGTACACCGGGCACATGCAACACAACAATATGTGCATGATATGGTGATCTTATATCAAGATTAACAGTGCATGACCTTGCAGGTGGGGCCCAGCTGGAATTTTCTTCAGGTTGAGTAGCCGGTCCCACTCAAAAGGTCCCTGGATAAGGGTTGTGTTAAGGATATTGGACAAAACACCCATGTTTCCAAAGGTAAATTATCCAAACCCCAAAGAATTCCTCTCGACACATGGCTAAGATGCTCCCCCACTACTTCTGCTCATGATCATAGATGCACATATCGTCAGCCACCAAGGGACATGATCAACTGGTTAAGGTCAAACACACACACACATATATATATATATATAGAGAGAGAGAGAGAGAGAGAGAGAAAAGAGAGAGATAGAAAGAGAGAGAGGCAGACAGACAGACAGATGGACAGATAGACAGACAGACAGATAGATAGGTGGAGAGATAGATAGATAGATATAGAATAGATATAGATATACATGTGCATACATTTCTATAGACACACACGTGCACAAAGTCCCACACAAAGCGATTACTTACCATTTTCAATTCCTACCAAAAATCCAAGTCGTGCACAACAAGAAGAAGAACAGCAACAACACTTGAAATGTGTGTCCAGCCAGTTGGAACTTCTCTGAACTGAATGACAATGGATTGCAGAGGAGGGGGGGGAGAAAAAAAGAAGCAGTACACACACACACACAATGTTGTAGTGGTGATGGTGGTGGTAAAGGTTGGAGGGGAGTGTCAAGTAGTGAACAGAGGAGTGTTAGAGGTCATTGTATTGGTGGTGGCAGTGGTGGTGGTGGTGGTGGTAGTGGTGGTGGTAGTGACGGCAGCGGCCATGACGGAGGTGGTGGTGGTGGTGGTGATGGTAGTTGTGTGGTGGCGGCGGCGGTGGTGGTGGTGACAATGATGATGATGATGATGAGTTGGAAGTGAAGGA
>NC_069005.1:32125069-32131382 GCF_001194135.2 Octopus bimaculoides
ATTACCACCACCACCGCCACCACCACCACCACCACCACCACCATTAAAACAATGGCCCCTGTCAGAGTAGCTTCGATGACAGGACTGATGGACCACAACTGACCCGGGGTTAAACAGCAGCAACAACAATAAAAGACCTGCTGTTATTTCGATCCTGCCTTTAAATTCTAAATATCGGTGTGTCTCCTAAGACAGGATGGTCACGACTTGAAACATTTTTTGATCATAGATCTGCTCGGTAACCATTGACCTCGGGCTGAACAACACCAGTAAAGCTTGCTGTAATTCTGACCCTGAACTAAATACCAACTTTTGGTGTGTCCAAATTTCTTAATGAAACAACATCCGTTTAACGAGAGAATGCACTTGACCTCTTCTCGTTATTCAATGGAAATCACTGTCCATTGTTGTTGTTGTTATTGCTATTGTTTTATCTATGATGGCTTTATTATTATTATCATTATTGTTGTTGTAACTATGGCAGTTGATGATAATGTTGTTGATGATGGTGATGATGATGTTGTTGTTGTTACCACTTTGAAAACAGCAAAATGGCAGGATCGTTAACGTGCTGGTCCAAACGCTCAGCAGCATATTGTCTGTCTTTATATGTTCTGAGTTCAAATTCCGCCGAGGTCAACTTTGCCTTTCATCCTTTCAGGGTCAATAAATTAAATACCAGTTGAACACTGGTGGGGGGGGGGAGGGTTTCAATGCAATCGAGTAGTCCCCTCCCCCAAAATTCCAGGCCTTGTGCCTTTAGTAGAAAAGATTATTATCATTATTATTATTATTATTATTATTATTATTATTATTCCTTCGTAACACAGTGTAGGTAATTTAAATGCACCAGAGTCTTTAGTGATCTTTCAAGTCACAACAAGGATCTTAGACAGATAATACTTTCCTTAAGATGTGCGCTGTGCCCAATAAGGCTGCTTTTTGCAAGACATCAATCTTGCATGGGATTTCCAGTTGTCTTAAGAAGTCTTGAAGTTTCAATGGGATTGAGCCCAACGCTCCGATTACCACTGGTATCACTTTTACATTACCCTCTCGCATTCCATACAGTCTTACCATTTCCACTTTCAATTCATTTTGATGCTTTTTAATGTTGATTCTCTTAAAAAAAAAATACAATGAGGATGACATCCAGGAAGTATTTGGTTTTTAACCAGTAAAGAGCTTGATTCGAAGTTCTTAAACAACAATAATAATTATCCTCACCTTATATTTCACAAAGAAATTATATATAATACTAAAAACCCGGATATTTTACCAGTGGTGTCTGTAAAAAGTGTTTCCACCAATAACACTTGAAAATACAAAAAACAGTTGGTATCTCTTCTCATTTTCATTGACAGTTGGTCAGTCTACTCTGGTAAATAATGATATTTGTCTTTTATTTGCATTGATCTAGCGAATAACGTTGGTTGACCTGGATAATAATGCTTGTCTTTCATCTCTGTTCACCAAGCTAATAAAGTGTGCTGACCTAGCTAACAAAATGTATAGAGATACCTGATAATGTTTTTATTCTATTTACATTGATCTAGCTAATAATGTGTACTGGTCTTTCATCCATGTTCCTGAAGCCAATAACATTGGTTGCCCAAGCTAATGATGTCTGTCTTTTGTCTGCATTGATGTAACTAATAGTGTACTAAATAAACTAATAGTGTTTATCATTTACCTATGTTCACCAAGCTAATATTGTTAGTTTTTCATCTGCATTGAACTACCTAATAATGTGTGTTGACCTAGTTAATAATGTTTGCTTTTTACCTGCATTGACCTTGCTAATAATGTATGTTGACCTTGCTGCTAATGTTAAGTTTCATCTCCATCATTTAGTCAATAATATCAGTTAATCTAGCTAATGATGTTTATTTTTCATATGCATTGATCTAGCTAATAACGTGTTAACCTAGCAAATAATCCTTTTTACTATAGGCACAGGGCCTAAAATTTCAGTGGGGAGGGGGAAGGGTCTAGTTGATTACCTCTACCCCAGTGCTTGACCATTACTCATTTTATCAATTTCAAAGGAAAAAAGTGAAAAGCAAAGTCAATCCTCAGCAAAATTTGAACTCAGAATTTAAGACAGTAGAAATTCTGGTAAGCATTTTGTCCAGTATGGAGACAATTCTGACAGCTCATGGCTAATAGTCAGTACTGACTTAGCTCATAACATTTGTCTTTTATTTGTGTCTCCAATATTTTGGCTTATACCAAGTCTTGTCCATGAAAGCTTAAAATCCTTGGTTTATGAGTCAACAATATAATCACAATGTAGATGCTCACTTTGCTAGAAATAACAGCCATACATATACATATACACATACATATACACACACACAGGTATGAGACGCACAAACACATATACATGCACACATATACACACACATACATACACTCACATATACACACACAGAGACACTAAGACGCACAAACACACATACACCCACACATATATATACACACACACACACATACACATATGGGTATATATAACAGGCTTCTTTCAGTTTCCATCAGCCATATCCACTCAGAAAGCTTTGGTCGGCTCAAGGCTACAGTAGAAGACACTTGCCCAAGGTGCTGTGCGCTGAGACCGAACCAGGAACCATGTGGTTGGGAAGCAAGCTTCTTACCACACAACCTACAATGATTAAGTAAATAAATAAATAAATAAAATTGTGAAGTTCCAAAGATGGAAAACTTTTAACATGACAAGAATCTGAAAAGGTACAAGAAATACTTGCAGGAATTTAAAATAATTCAAAAGATTTTATCGTTTTTTGGAGCGTTTTTTTCAACACGGTGGCAGCGTTGGCGGTGGTGGGGGAGGGGGCAGCAGCAGTGGTGGTGGTATGGTGGGGAGGCTGTGGAAGTGGCAGCGACGGTGGTGTATGGGTGGTAGGGGTGGTAAAGGGTTGTAGGGAGGCAGTAGGGGTAGCGACGGTGGTGGTGGCAGTGGTGGGGTTGTTGTATGCTCTTCCGTTGGCCCATAGGAAGATCTTTGAAGAACACTCCCAAAAGATAAAACATAATGATAATATGACAACAACAACAGCAGCAGCAACAACAAAGCGAATGAGGCCATCATAGACTCCCGGGGAAACAGATGCAAACATCAACATTATCATCAACAGCATCATCATCATCAAGATCATCATCTTCATCATCATCATCATCACCATCATCATCATCACCCTCATCATCTTCATCATTATCATCTTCAACATCAGTTGGTTACATCAACCGAGCTAAGAAACATTGTCATTAGTCAGAAAATGGTAAAAAAAAAAAAGAATGGTACCACCTTAAAACATCTCATGTGGGGAACACCTAAACCCAAACAAACTACAATGTTATGATGATGGTGATGATGATAATAATAAAAATAATACACGTCTACCCTCGACGGAGCCAGATACGCTCCAAAGTTGGTCATTCTGGTGGTTTACTGTCTGTTTGATGCCAAATCTCTTTCCATCCATGAACACCAGGTCGAGCATCATGCCTTCAGCAATCTGATACAGGATAAGATGACTTCCCTCCAGTCTTGTGGCCTTATGAATCTTGCGTGAGCTCCTGACGGTAGATCGTCTTGTAGCGTTCGGTCCTGAGATTCTCTTTCAGCTCTCGATACATCGCTGTTCCACCTATTTTTGCTGTGGCAGCCAATATTCTGATGGAACAACAAGGACTTCACCGTTTGATAAGCTCAGAAGTCCACAGACTTCTTTTTTGGTCACATCCAGGTCGATCAGCAATGGAACCACTCTCTTGAAATTTCTTAACAATTTTCCAGACTGTCATTCGGTTAACTTTAATCTTTTCTTTTTGCTATGGTTGTATTACTTTCACCTCCTTTGTGGAGGGTTATGATTGTATTTCGTTCTCTAGCCATTATCTAATTTATAAATCTGAATTTAATTTGTCTGAAACCTAAAGAAGACACACTAAGCTTTGATAATAATGCATCATTTCCATATCTTATTGCATTTATTAATAGTTATTAAAACCTGAAACTTTGCCTTAATTTCGGGACACCCTGGATTATTATAATGTAATTTATTAAAAATAATTTCCTGATTACTACCTTAAGTGTATGGTAGCCTCTAAACTACTACTACTACTATTAACACTACAATGAATACCACTACCACCACTACTGCTGCTGCTGCTGCTAGTACTGCTATTACTACTTATAACATGAATATACCACAGCCTGGTTCTTGTTTAATTTTCCCTCTTCACTCTTTCAATTGCTGCCATTGTGACCTCTCCAGGTGGTCACGCTTCTCACATCTGGTTGCGGCTCCCCAGCTTACCAGTTTTCAGTCAAACCGTCCAACCCATGCCAGCATGGAAAGCGGACGTTAAATGATGATGATGATGATGACGACATATATTTATACACACACACACACATATATACATACATATACACATATTATATATGTGAATATATATACATATATATAGATATAGATAGATATGTGTATATGTATGCATATATGCACACACACACACATGCATAGATGCTTATACATACATATACAATACATACATGCATGCATATATATATATATATATATATATATATATATATATATATATATATATACATGCACTCACAAACAGTAAATAATTTTTCTTTTTCTTGTTTTTAACTTTGGGTTTTTTGCCTATAGTCATATTTGTTTCAACTCCACCTTTGACAAGACAAAACATTTCCGATATACGATCCAAACCAATCCTTTACTCCCCAAAAAATCGTCCTCATTCTTCATTCCTGCCAATCCCCTGCATTATTCCGACCATTCCATCATGCTACCAGATGCTCTTCTTCTGACACTTATTTATCTCTGCCAACCAAACAGGAAACAGCCGGGCAGTAGACTCCTAAGATTCCATTGTTCCTCATAATTTTTCCACTTGAACAGACAATCACTTCATATTATCCAAGCAATCCTTAGATGACAATGACTTTGGAGGTTTTTTTTTGGTGTTGTTTGTTTCTTTGTTTGCTGTTATTGTTGTTGTTGTTTATATTGTTTTTGTACTTTAGAGGTTATTTTTGTTTTTTGATTTTTTTTTGTTTGTTTGTCCTATTGAAAAAATTCCAGCCTTATGCTATGCCCATGTCCTCTTCCTTCTCCTCCTCCTCATTTTCATCCTCATCATCCACATACTTCTTTGCTCATCCTCATCATCATCAGATTAACATTGTTGTTGTTGTTGTTGTTATTATTATTATTATTATTATTACTACTACTATTATGCATGGCATCTTGGGCAAATGTCTTCTACTATACCCCTCGGGCCGACCAAAGTCTTGTGAGAGGATATGGTAGACGGAAACTGAAAGAAGCCCATCATGTATGTGTGTGCATGTGCGTGTGTGTGCGTGTATTGTGTGTGTGTGTGTGTGTGTGTGTGTGTGAGAGCATGTGTCCCTCACTACCGCTTATCAACTGGTGCTGGTGTGTTTAAGAACCTGTAAGTTAGCAGTTCAACAAAAAAGACTGACAGAATAAATACCAAAGAAGAAGAAGAAGATGGTGATGGTGAAGAAGAAAAATAAAAAGGAGGAGGGGAGGGGAATAAAAAGAAGAATGAGGAGGAGGAGGAGTAGAAGGAAAGGAAGGAGGATAACTTCCTCCTTTTCTCTCATCAGTCTCTTCAAGAGCCTATCAAAGGGTCATAGAAGGGGGTTGGGTGCAGCCCTTCCTTAATTCTGACTAAGCAATTGGAAAGAGATGGCCAAAAGCATGGGGCTGCCATGCCTAGCACACCTCTCTCTCTCACACACACATAACAGCTGACTCACATATATTTATATATACACACTCACACATGACACCTGCATCTATACAGTCACATGTATACACCAACAGATATCCTTTTTGTCATCATCGTCATCGCCACCACCACCACTAACTATCAACATTATCATCATCATCGCCATCATCAATATTATCATCATCATCACTGCTTTACCTAGCAGCAGCAGCACCACCACCACCACCACCACCATCATCATCACCACCATCACCATCACCACTAACACCACCACCACCTCTTGTATAAACTGATTCTGTTTTGTGACTGACCATAAGCATTACTCACAGAATGACCAACATTACTAATTTCATGCAGTGTTTAATTGTATTAGAGACCATTGCAAAATATAGAATACATACCATTATATAGACATTATGTAAAAGGTTTTATATATGTACGTATATATATATACATATACATATATATATATATATATATATATATATATATATATATA
>NC_069005.1:32132143-32133075 GCF_001194135.2 Octopus bimaculoides
GTTGGTGGTGATGGTTGTCGTTGTTGCTGTTGTTGTTGTGGTGGTGGTGGTGGTGGTGGTAGTGGTATGTGTGTATATATGAATGCATGTATGTGTGTCTGCATGTATGTATGTATATATGTATATATTTGTATGTGTATGTATGTCTATATGTATGTATGTATGTATGTATATATGTGTGTGCATGTGAGTGTGTTTGTGTGTGTATGTGTGTGCGAGTCTGTTTGTGTGTGTGTGTGCGTGCGAGTGTGTGTGTGTGTGCGTGCCTGTGTCTGTATCTCTGTGTGTGTGTATGTGCTTTTCTTCGAGTTTTGTTTAAATTCTTCTTGAGAGAGTTCAAGCTGGTTGCTGACAAACTGACAAAGACTTCTTGAGTGAAGAGGGTTTCCAGTGTTTGTAAATATGTGGTTGCGTTGGTGTGTTGGCTGAACTGTCAATGCACACACTTGAGAGTGCGCATCTATTCACTGAAAGAATTTCAGATGGAGAATCTTTGGAATGTCCCACAAATCTTCACAAGTGCCACCAACAGATTACATCTGGAGAATCCACATCAGTTTCTTCTGAAAAACCCAGTATTTCTAGGTTTTTCCATAAATTTGTAGGTACATAGTTTCATGCACTTATGATAATAAGGTACAAATGAAAATTTATAATCAGGGTACAAGAGCTGTAATTTCTGCATTAATTCACTATAAATGTTCTCTTTTGATGGTACATTCACATCTGCTGGGTGTGTAAACAACAAACAGATGTATTAGTTTAACGCTCAGGAAGTGAGAAAGTCTTTTACATTTCGAGCCTACGCTCTTCGACAGAAAGGAACACAGAAATAAGCAGAGAGAGAAAATAAAAAAGGTTTAGTGGCTAGCGATCAATCATGCTGAATATATATATAAATAAATAAATGAAAACAAATATAACAAAAAAAA
>NC_069005.1:32136129-32155958 GCF_001194135.2 Octopus bimaculoides
TGTATATATATATATATATATATATATATATAGAAATACACACATGAACATATATATACATGTTGTTTACCATCTATAGTTGAGTTCATAATTATATGCATACATACATATATCTATGTATGTATATGTATATATACTTATGTGTGTGTATATATTTGTACATACACACACACACATCTACATACTATGTATATTATGTAACACACCAAAGGAATTCATTCCAAACAGAAAAAAAAGAAAAGAAAAGAACCTTACAAGAATTCATAATTATTTTTGTTCCAAACCAAAAACTTCCACTTGAATTCCCCAGAGAGAGAAAAACATGGCTGCTTCCTCCACAGATCCACGCATAGCTTTGCTTTGTGGTTCAGAACCTCACCTTCTAATTAACTTTGTAGTTTCAGGTTCAATTCCACCTTGCAGTGCCTTGGGCCACTGTATTCTGTCAATCTGTTGAGCCGACCAAAGATTTGTCATTGAAATTTGGTAGATGGGAACTGAAAAAGTTTGGTGAGGGACCATTCCTTGTTTTGGGGGTTTTGTTTTTTAAGGGAGATGATTTATCACTTTTTGACAGGACAAAGAAAACCTTTTTTGACGCCTGTTGATTGTGGTGGTTTGGGCAACCGAGAATCCTTAGATTCGGTTTCGAATCTAAGCTTGGAGAAGGAAGTGTTAATTTTTATTGTACGTTTTCTTAAAACAGTATCATTCCTGATGTACCAACAGTTTCTGTACCAATTCCTTTAATGGTTGAATAAAACGTAGCAGTTAATTGCAACTCGTTTTCTTGTATTTCTTTCTCCTGTTTATACACAACTCGTTGGAACCAAGAAACTGTAATTATACCAGGGCCTGAGATACGTTAATCAAAATGCTAAACATAAAAACGGTACATATATTCAAGATGAAAACAATCACACTTCTCAGTGATGTTCGTCACTGCGTATAGTGCAATGGTACGGTGTACATTAGCTGCTACTTCTGAAATGCTTAACATACCACAAGAAGGTAATATACGTATAGGTGTCTGTGGACATAGCATAATGAAGGAAGCGTTTCGGTTCTTTTTATGAAATTTCGGGCTGTCACTAGTCACTTCCGGTTCCGTTCACAATTTAGTTTCACTTTTGTTAAGATAATTTACATTCACTTTTTTTACGACCATAAATATTATTAGAACGATCCGAATCGCCACCAAAAGTTTTCTTTTCTTTTTCTTTTTCAAACTCTTAACATAATTGTAATCTAGACCTTCGAAAACTTAATTTGAAAATTCACAACAGGTCTTTCAACGAATAAAAAGTAATATATCGGATAAGATATTGTCCGATATTATCGAAAATCTAATTTGAAAAACGTATTTTTCATAAAGTTATGATGCTGGAGCACTAATCTGTAGTTATGCCCTTTAAGTTCTAACACACCTGTGAAGAGTTATGCAAAAAGAAATACAATTAGTTGTCATCGAAACATGGCGGTGTCGAACATCAGTGGAAAGTTTACGAAATATCTCTTATTTATTCTTTCTTTATTCGGCTTCATTCTCTCAATGTACGCATTTCATGTAGGGACAGTCAAACAGAAAAACGATTCCTATAACCCATGGTGTGATTTTAGCCGAACTATGAGTTGTTCTCAAATATTTACATCGCGGTAAGTAAAACCGGTGTAAATTTTTATTAAGTCCGCCCTTAAAAAATTTATTGGCAAACGAACAGCCCCTTCCTTTATTTTTTCCTAGATTTTCTTCTATAGGTGGGAAACCTTATATATTATCCTACGACTGATGAATGTATATGAGTTTGTTGCATATTTTCATTTAGCTTCTCCTGCAGTACCACCGGCTCCACCATCGAAGGTTATCGCGAGGTAAATTGCACTGGACTCAACTAAGGATTGAAACTGGGTTGTGGGGTTTGATCTATCGGTCATTAAAACTACATGCAGCAAGAAACCACGGAGCAGCTTCTACATGGTCCCTCCACATGTTAGAAATAACCCCCAATTTGTCCTTACAACATATTCTACTGTTTTAGAAGAACGAAAGAAAAACAACACGTTGGACTATATTGTCCTGGGTACACAACTATTGTAGAAAAGACGGGCTGATCACGGTTGGAATGCCTTCTGTAATACATCGATCTGCTCGATCAGGACTAACCGCGTGACTAAATATCAACAACTCAAACGTAACAGCAGCCAGGCCCCTTTAAATTCACACATCGTTTTAAAAAATACATTACGCACCCATGTGTATACACACACATCTTAATTAACATGTAATTTAATCACTAATTTTATCAATACTGATCAACAAATTGTCATTTAAATGATTACCTTATATCTTATCTATTTGTGTGTATGTGTTGTCGTTTTTGATAGGCAGAAGTTACGTGGTGACTCAAATTTATTGTAGCGAAGTCAGTTTGATGCCGCACACGAAACACTTGACCCCTGAGTCCCAATTAAAAATAGTCTGTATTACACACACACACACACACATATATATATATATATATATATGCATGATATTTGAGCGTTAAGTTTTCCTTGTCTCATCACGTGTGTCCTTGTTATTTAACACTAGGCAAGTCCTTTTCGAGCAGTCGTTTTGTTGAAGACGTTACAGCCGTTATAATCCCTTTTATTTTACCACTACCCACCCACCCCACACACAACATAATTATGACTATCTTATCCGATATATTACTTTTTATTCACTGAAAGACCTGGGGGAGGTTTTGGCTGCTACATCTAGCAGATCAGGTAACCATACAGAGGTTCACTCGTTATTTTGCGCCTCGAAATGTGTAGAAAGAAGATTCATTCGTTAACAGTTTGTGTTTTGATTAAAATACATCCTGACCAACATGCTTGTGTACATGTATACGTGTGAGTGAGTGCGTGTGTACGTATGTTAGTGCACGTGCAAGCACCTTCAGCAGCGTCGTCAAATGACCTCTACGGAAACAACCCCCAATTCCGAGGTCAATTAAGGATTGTGTTGTTTACGTTACAGATTATAGCACGAGCGGGAGGAGGAGTGGGGATCTATTATTAATTTTAGTTTAATCTCTGGAGGGGAAATCGTTTGGCTAACAAACTGGAATGATGGCTGTGGTGATTACACGGTTTGTAGTAGTTGTAGCAGCAGCATCTACAGCAGTAGTATTAGTCAAAGTTCCCTGGCTCTGGGTTTCCCAGAGGGACTTTGCGGAATGAAAAGAAAAATGGGACTGTCAGGTTCTCGTGTTTAGTAATAATGGTTTCAAATTTTGGCACAAGGCCAGCAGATTTGGGGAAAGTGGATGAATCGATTAAATCAACCCCCCTGTGTTCAAACTGGTACTTATTTTATCAACCCTGAAAGGATGAAAGTCGACTTCAGTGGAATTTGAACTCAGAACGTTAGGACAGATGAAATGCTACTAAGCATTTTGCTCATTGTGCTAACGATTCTGCCAGGTAAGCTAGCAGCCTTAGAAAGGATGAAAGGCAAAGTCAACCCCAGCAGAATTTGAACTCTGGACAAAATGCTGCTAAGCATCTTTGTCCATTGTGCTAATGATTCCACCAGCTCGCCATCATGTTAACAGTATCAAGCTTTTTGATGCCAACCTGGCTGAAACCACCTCTGGCTCTATAGTACAAATGTTTTATTTTCAAAAGTTCTGAATTAAAATCTTCCACCAAAACCTTAGTCACAATTTATGTTCCTAACACTAGCTTAATGATAACTAAGTTATTTTACTAAATTCTTTGTTATATTTAAAATTAATTGAAAGCAACACAAAGCATCTCAAAATAAATAGAGTAACGAAAGGGTTAAAATGGTTTTAGAAAGTTATCTTAAAACTTATGCAGCACCATGGCAGAGAATGAAAAAATTATTTGGAGACAAAGATGCAAAGATGGAAACACTTTTTTTGCAATTTTGAGATGACATTACAGACTGATGTGGGCACATCAACGGTGAGGTCATGAATGGTTTCTGATAAGCCAATAGACTGATTGATTGATCATACAATTAATCAAACAATCAATTAGTGAACTAGTTAATTAGTTAACCCTTTCATTAACATATTTCTGTTGAATTACACTGGTTTTGCTTCAATTAATTTTGAAAATAAGAATTTAGTAAAATAACTTTGTCCATTATTAAGTTGATGTTTTGAACATATAATTAACATGAAATTTTAATGAAATGTTTTAATTTAGATCACTTTAAAACAGGGAATTTGTATCATAGATGAATGGGTAGTCCAGCATGGCTCTGTAGTATAAATGTCTTGTTTTCATAAGTTTTGAATTAAAATCTTCCACCAAACCTTACTGACAATTTGTATTCCTAACACTAGTTGAATGATAACTAAGTTATTTTACTAAATTTTTTGCTATACTTAAAATTAATTGAAAGAAACACAGAGCATCTCAAAATAAATACAGTAACAAAAGGGTTAAGGGTCAGCCACATTTAGGTGGCATATATTACTTCACGATGTTGTGCGGCTGCTGTTTATACCTCGCTCAGAGATTTATTATTGCTTCTTCAGGTTGTATTTACTTTTAGTAAACAAGAAATTACACGTAAATGCTTGCATTAATGTCTGCTTAGCATTGAGCCATACAATCGTATATTCACAACAAATTATTCTATAATTTGTCCTTTTCTGGTTACAGGTATGGTAAAGGATTTGGTCTGGTGGACAGGATTCTATCGAAGGACAGTATTTTCAATCAACCCAGTAGTGTCTTTGCAATGGCCTTTTATATGATGCAAATCTTTATGAGTGAGTAGAGTGGTTAGACTTGCTTAAGAAGAATATTTGATGTACTCCATGCTACTGCTTTCTCCTTTCACTGTGTGTCTGTAAAATGATGTCTAAGTGTGTGTGTGTATGTGCATGAGTTTGTATGTGTATGAGTGTGTGTGTGCATGAAGGTGTGTGTGTATATATATGTGTATGTGTGTATATGTCTTCTCTTTCTTATTCATTCATTCTTCCTAACTTATTCTTCCTCTCTTATTCATTCATTCTATCTCATTCTCTCTCTTTACATTCATTGATTCTATCTCTTTCCCTCTTATTCATTCATTCTTTCTCAGTCTCTTTCATTCCTTCCTTCTAACTTATTCTCCCTCTCTTTCATTCTTCCTCATTCTCTCTTTCTCATTCATTCATTCTCTCTCATTCTCCCTGTTTCTCTCTCTCTTTCTTGCAGCCATTACCAAATCGGACGACGCCATTGCTATGCAAAGCCTTGTTTCTCTTCTGGCAAACTTTGGCTCCATCTACTTCTTCTATGTACTTTATAGTCTTCAGAACTTTTGCCTCATTTGCATATCACTTTACATAATCAATGCTTTGATTCTCGTTTGCGTGCTGCTTCGGTTAATCACTCTCCATAAACAGACACTGAAGAAGACCCACTAATCCACAGGTGGATTATGCAAGGTGGATTAAACAGGTGGATTAAGCAAAGGAAAGTGGTAAACAGAAGGAAAAAAAAATAACAACAAAGACACTAAGAAGCAAACGAACGCTTTAATGAACAAATGAAGGGGCTAATGAATTAACGAACTAATGAAAGCATTAACAAACAAAATGAATTAACATGTTAATGAAATAATGAATGAATGAATGACAGTATTAAAGAACAAGCGAAAAAGTTAACGAGCCAAGAAGGGTTTTAATTAACAAGAAAAAGTATTTTTTTAAATAAAAGAAAAAAATTCACAAAAATTAAAATTTGGAAAATTTTGTTAAAAGAAAAAAATATTACAGAAGAAACTCTAAGTAGGAAACCAAATAATTTTGGCAGATTTGAAAGTAGGAAAATTTAATATTCTAAGAAAAAAAATGAATTGGAGAAATTTCTAAAAAGGAAAACAAAATTTTAAAAACTACAAAAAAAATTCAAAGAAATTTGAGAAAAGGAGAAATATAAGAAAAAATATATATATAAAAAAGGAAAAAAATTAAACGGAAAAGAAAAATTTAGACATTCCCACTTGTAGTGATTCTGTCCAAATTCCAAGAATTTTGGCAGCAATAGTTACTGGTATTGATTTCTTATGGCTGCGGTCATCTCATATGCATATGTGAGGGTTAGGGTAAAGATGTGATAGGCTGGTAAGTAAAATAGGATTGCCAGAAAGAAATGAGCAAAAACAATTTGTTATGAGAGAATTTGGAAACTGTGCTGTATCTCGTACATATACATATATATGTGTGATCACTAAAAGCTTTAAGCTTATATAAAAATACTATTATTATTATTTACAGGATTGTAAAACATGGCGCCGTATAAAAAAAACCATTCGCACCGAAAGCATATAGAAAGTTTGTTTACTTAGAACAAATACGAACTAATATAATTTTTAAATTTGACAGAAATGGGGAGGCTAATTCGCTGGTGTAAAGGTAACACATTTAGTCACGTTAACAAAGGGATGTGGGTTCGACTCCCACACAAACAGGAAAGCCTTCTTTTTTTTGTCAAGGGCTTATATGCCTATTTTCCTTAGTCATTGCACGGTGATCGCTAAAAGCTTTAAGCTTATATAAAACATACCATTATTATTATTATTTACAGCATTGTAAAACATGGCGCTGTATAAAAAAACTGGCATAAAAAAATTAATTATTGGGGATAGATTTGTTTGAATAACCCAACAAGATGGTGCCCCAGTATGGCCACAGTCCAATGATTGAAACAAGTAAAAGAACAAGAAAGACATCCATTCCAAGAATTTAATTTGCTAAAAACCGTTTTTTTCTAATTTACCTATTTTTTACATTGTACTTTTTTTATGTTTTTGTTTTTTAGAAAATAAAAAAAAAATCTGTTCCAGATTTCTTTGTTTGTTGAATGTCTGTTATTCCATGTTAATATATCTTAGACAGGGATGTATTTGAGGGAGAGCTATGCGGCTGGATGCTCTTCCAATCACCAACCCCTGTCTGTCTTTTAAAATATAATATAATGAATGAACTTATAGTATGGAGTGCTGCTCAGGTACACCACAACACATCAGAAAATTTAACCCAAAATGCAATAACGGTGCATCGAATAATGCTCAGGGAAATGAAGAATGAAGGAATCATAAAAAAAAAATTTAGGGGACATCAGATGTACAGTTGCTGAATTTCAGTCTTCTTTCTTGGCACCACTTTCTCCTTGGTCGGGTACCCATGTACCTCCTCTAGAGCAAGGCACCTGTTTCTGCCTCTCTGTTGCACTCTAATCTTTCATCATCCGATGGTGTTGGTGTGTTTACATCCCTGTAACTTAGCGGTTTGGCAAAAGAGCCCAATAGAATAAGTACCAGATTTTAAAAAAGTGGGGTTGATACATTCGACTAAATACTTCTAAGTAGCGCCCCAGCATGGCCACAGTCTAATGACTAAAACAAATAAAAGATGAAGAAAAATGATGTTTTTTTTTTTATATTTATATTTAAATAGAAAAAAAACGGAGAAAAATATTTTAAAAACTGAAAAAAAAAAAAAAAAAAAAAAAAAAAAAGACTGTTGAAGAAAAATAAAGTTTTAATTAGTTAATTGATTTTGTAATTAGGAAACGGATGGAGATGTATTGGAATAAGATGACGATGGTGTAGAGGGTGGGGGTGGAGGCATAAAGAAAACAGGAAATGTTTTAAATGAAGTCTTTGGGGTAGGAAGATACATTGGTGTATACGTGTGTGTATGAATGGGTGTGTGCCGTCAGCTTCGTTCTATGTCTCTTTTTTTATGTTTACATGTGTGTATACACACATATATATATATATACACACGTGTGTGTGTATGTGTGTGAAGACGCATGGCTCAGTGGTTAGAGCGTCAGGTTCACAATCACATTGCTCCAGTTCACTCAGCTGTAGAAATGGGTTGTGATGTCACTGGTGCCAAGCTGTATTGGCCCCTTTGCCTTTCCCTTGGGTAACATCGGTGGCGTGAAGAGAGGAGGCTGATATGCATGGGCTACTGCTAGTCTTCCATAAACAATCTTGTCTGGACTTGTGCCTTTCTTGGGGAACTTTCTAGGTGCAATACCATGGTCATTCATGACCAAAGGGGCAATAACAAGCCAGCAAAAAAGGTTCATGCAGTCATCCAACCTGCTAAAAATAACAGCCAAATCTCCCTCAAATTATGCTTTATAATTTAAACAAAGAACATAGAATAATGCAATCTTACATAGACAATGCAGAAGGAGAGAAGACACAAGATGAGAAATCATGGCTGGAAAGCTATTCATCATAGGCCTATTCAACCAGCCTTGGCCCAGGGTTAAACAAAAGCAACAACAATTTAGTTATTTTAATAAAAATTTATTCTTAGATTTTGTGTTTTGCATTTTTATAGCCTCACCATCATCATCATCACTGTTATTTTTATGTCGAGTTTAATTCTTTTTTTTTTTTCCATGCTAGCATGAGTTAGTCAGGACTTCTTGAGACAGTCTTCTATGGTCAGTTGCCCTCTTCAGATGCAAACCTACGTTTTTCAAGTAATTCTATGTCATCAAATGCTGAATCACCAAATTGTAAAACAGAGACAAACATCAATGCTTCCTTCCCAAATGATCTCAATGCAGAAAGACAAGAAGACGATGACACACACATACACACCTTATACGAGGTGGTATCAAAACGTTTCCGGACTAGTTCTGTAGCCAGCCAACAGATGGCAGCACATGGTTGTGTGTGCAGTGACCTTCATGAGGCAGTGTGCTGAGTGACATCGCTTCTGACCAATCAACAGAGATTTATATAAATACCAAAGCCTTGTGAGTGGATTTGGTAGACGGAAACTGAAAGAAGCTTGTCATATATATATATGTGTATGTATGTATGTATATGTCCAAACAAGTGTTCAAGAACTTCATGTTCGATGTACAATGGTATTTCACGTGTTGTTTTTCCGAATTTTTTTCTTCAATATTTTCGGAGGTCCAAGGAATTTGAATGTAGTTCTGGAAAAAATAAATAAAATAAAATAAATAAATAACACTAAGCATTTCGAATTTTGGCACGGCTGGTAATTTTAGAAGAAAGTGGAATTGGTTGATTACACTAAGGACCGAAAGGATAAAAGGCAAAAGTTGACCCCTGTGGGATTTGAGCTTAGAACATAAAGGGTCAGAAAAGAGAAGTTACAAAGCATTTGAGCATAAAACAGATAATGTATTTGAGCCAGGAATAAGATAACATAAAGGTAAAGTGTATATGTATATATTTATACATATATAAGAATATATACTTTTATGTATGTGTGTATCCCACAACTACTTGGAAACCGGTGTCGGTGTGTTTATGTCCCCATAATTTATTGATTTGGTAAGAGACCGATAGAATAGGCACCAGGCTTTATAATAAAAAATAAGTACTGGGGGTTGATTCATTCAACTAAAGATTCTTCAAAGTGGTGCCCCAGCATGGCCAGTCCAACGAGCGGAACAATTAAAGGATAAAAGATAAAGAATATATAGAATTTGGAAGAAATGGTATCAAAAGCTTAAAACCAGAATGTTTGGTTAGAAAGAATTTAGATTTTCAAAAGAAAATAAAGAAAAGGTATCAACTTACTGACAAGTGGAACAAATCGGACTAAAGGAACAGAAAACTGGAAACAGAAATCAAGAGAAATTATTGAAGAATTTGGACAAAATTTCACAGAATTTGTTTGGAATTCTCTGCTTTAGAATCTTTACAACAAACATAGGTATATAATTAGATATTAATTGGTATTTCTTAAGCCTTAAATTCTTCAAATTATCTCCCCTTGTCATTAAGAGTTGCTAACAATGACCACTAGGTTCTTGTCTTCTTTCTCCAACTAAGAGGCAAATTTTGGTTGAGTTTTTTTTTTACTTAACAATTGGTGTATCACAGCTTAATTTAATTATCTAAATTAATGAAATTCACTCTTTTGAGTTATTTCTCTTAACTGTCTTCCACTTGGAGGAGAAGTCTTCAACACAAACACACACACACACTTGTGTATGTTTGAGTGACACATTTCTCGAATGGAGAAATGTGTCACTCAAGAAGGACTTCAGTCTGAACAATTTTCATGGTGTTCCATACTTAGATGCTTTTCTTAAATTCATTCAGTCGTTAAACATAATTAAATCTTGGAATTAAATGGTTTTCATTTACTGTCAGGAGACTTTTGGCCAAACCTGTACAATGCTTATTTCTTCACCTTGTTTTGAATTAATTTGGCTGCTGTTATTTATTTATTTTTTTTTTACTTACTTGACAGACAAACGGAGCACACGTAACCAATATCAATGAGGTTCCGGTGGCAAAAACAAGCAGCCCTGTAATCAACTTGAACCCTCGCTGGCAGAGACAGTTTATGTCTAACATGAGGATCAGGAAGAAAGACACACTAGACAAATAAAGAAACAAAAGATTATTGTAATTAATTAAATGATGTTAATGACAAAACGACAAGCCAACCAGGCTGCTCCTACATGGTCGGTCACTCCATTACTGAGTTAATGGGTGAAAAACAAAATAGGAATTTTGAAAGAAGTTTCTATAAAACTAGTTTTTAAACATCGAGTCTCTCCACGTCAAGTCACAACTTCTCAGCATTGAGAGGTCACAACGTAACAATTAGAATGTCACAGGAAAGAACTGTGAGAGAGATTCTTAAAGCTGAAAGAACCAGCAGAAAATCTTGGGGGTAGACCAAGAAGGAGATGGTTGGATAATTACCACAGACACAATTGGTTATGCCTGGGAATCCAACAGGAAAGTATAATGGTAATTGCTTCCGGTAAGACATTATGGAGAAGGTACCTGAAGACTACTCTTTGATAGGCAGAAGACCTAGGGGTGGACCAAGAATGAGAGGGTTGGATAATGTCCTTAGTTTCACTTGGTCAAGCTGGGAAACCCATCAGGAGAGTGTAATGACAGTTGCTTCTGATAAGACATTATGGAGAAGGTACCTGAAGACTCTATCCTTTGTCAGGCAGGAGACCTGGGGGTCGACCAAGAATGAGAGGGTTGGATAATGTCCTTAGTCTGAGTTGGTTGTGGTGATGCTTGGGAATCTAGCAGGGAACTGTAATGGCATTTGCTTCTGATAGGACCCAATGAAAGCAGTGTCTAGGGATTTCCCCTCATGGCCCTTCCAGGAATAGTCAGTGGAGAAGATGGATGGTTATAAATTAATTAAATATTATGCGAGTGGTTGACATACCAGTAGATACTGTAAGATGCCGGAGACTGTGGGTAACTTGAGGTAGGTGCCACCAGTAATATCACATGCCTGTGAATAAAGAATAGAAGAGAGAGAGAGATTTGAGAATTAAAACATGTATGGATGCACACGATATATGGAAGAACATTACAATCACCACAATGCACATACACACTCACACACATAGGTGGGGAGAGAGAAATACATACACACACACATGCGCATTGCATGCATATATACAATACACACATCGTTGCTATTATGTTAAACAGTCGTGTCCGAATTCGGCCAAATGTGTTTTTTTCAATATTTAATAGCCAGTTCTTTTGGTCAAACTATCGTATCTCCAGCTGCTTCAGATGCCAAGATATTAAAGATTGTCAACGTGTAGTATAACGGTTTAGCATTTTACAAAAGTGTAGTAAGTCCCACAAATGACAGTTTTGCTAAAATATCATCCAAGCATGGAGTCACGATTTTATGCACTCAACAAAGTATTATTGTTAAGCTGAAACTGTTGCTAATGTAAAAAGAAATGGACTTATGACACTTTTGCATAATAGCAATGATATATATATATATATATATATTTCTATATATATACACACACACACGAGAGAGAGCAAATGAAAATGTGAGAAGTTCAACCTACCTGTTGTAGCAGACTGGAGTCCTCTCCCAAGATACAACTGTCTATGATGACATTCTGAAAGTATACATACAGCAGTTTTATATATGTATATATATATATATATATATATAGTTAAAATAACATTCCAAATCCTCTACAACTGCAGCAGATGTGATGGTGGCTGTGATAATGATGAATGATGCTGACGGTGAGGGTTTGTGTTAATGATGATAATAATGTGTAGATGTTTTATTTTTTTCTTTACTAGAAATCATCCCAAGCAAGGCCCCTGGGCCACTTCTAGGCCAAGTGTTATGAGAAAGAGATGAGGTAGAATTAACCCCCACAAAAACTCTGCATACGTTTATGTTTATATTCCTCATCTTGAACTGGTGTCGTTCATTTGCTCGACTCTCATCAGGAACTGTCAGCTCTAGCCCTCAATTTATAAACATTAAGGTCGTACGTTCTGCAGGAGAACAATGAGGGGATTTATTCTGTAATTCAGCTTTTGTAGTGGTTGGAGGTGACGGCCAGAAAATGATGGAGAGATGGTGGTAATTAAATGCAACCCCATGATGATGATGATGTGGATAACACAACTAGCACCGACAGAGACATCAATAAAAATGATAACAATCATCATCATCATCATCGTTTAACGTCCGCTTTCCATGCTGGCATGGGTTGGACGATTTGACTGGGGACTGGTGAACCAGAAGGCTGCACCAGGCTCCAACCTGAGCTGGCAGAGCTTCTACAGTTGGATGCCCTTCCTAACGCCAACCACTCCGAGAGTGTAGTGGGTGCTTTTTACGTGCCACCGGCATGAGGGCCAGTCACACGGTACTGGCAACGGCCATGCTCAAAAAGGTGCTTTTTACGTGCCACCTGCATGGGAGCCAGTCCAGCGGCACTGGCAACGACCTCACTCGAATGATTTTCTAACGTGCCACCAGCAGAAGTGCTAGAAGGCGATGCTGGTAATGATTACACTCAAATGGTGCTGATTATGATAATACTAGAGATGATGACAGATGCATACCACAAGTGTGGGACAAGGACTCCCCCCCCCCCACCAAAAAAAAAAACACAAACTCACCTGTTTCTGAGCAGAGAAAACAGTATTCATAAAGTTCATATATTGGGCTGGGTTATCCTGAGATCCTTTCATTATCTAATTTAGACAGAAAAATAATATTTAGAAAATTTCAATGACCTCAAATAATAAATATTTCATGTTTTGGTAAAAAGTTGGCAAATTTCAGGGGAAGGAGGAAGGGGTCAGTTGATAACCTCTACCTCAATATGTCACTGGTACTTTATTCAACCCTTTAGTATTTAAACCAGCCCAAATATCCTATCATAAGTTCATAGTGACCAGATCTGGCTTCTCTCACCAACCCTGCAATGTCATTCTGAAACTAAACAATCACCTCATCAAAATCTCAAATCTTTGAGATAACGCTTGATTAATTCAAAACAAATGCGAATGAATAAGGTCAAGGTCATTTACATTTGATTAGAGCACTGTGCTGATAATTACAGAGTTAAGAAAGTCGTTTTTTAAAGACTCACCATGATCCGACTGGAAAGTTTGTCACCAAGATGAAGCTCCTTCTCCATTCGGTTGATGACTTTTTCCAGGAAGATTAAATTAAGGGAAAAATACACGTTTTCTTAGTCTTTTACTTGTTTCAGTCATTTGACTGCAGCCATGCTGGAGCACCGCCTTTAGTCGAGCAAATCAACCTCAGGACATATTCTTTGTAAGCCTAGTACTTATTCTATCGGTCGCTTTTGCCGAACCGCTAAGTTACGGGGATGTAAACACACCGGCATCGGTTGTCAAGCGATGGTGGAGGGGACAAACACAGACACACAAGCATACACACACACACACAAACATATATATACACACACCATATATATATATACACACACCAAATATATATACACACACACGCACAAGCATATATACACACACACACACACAAACATATATACATGATGGGCTTCTTTCAGTTTCTGTCTGATTACATTGACCCCCAGTGTTCAACTGGTATTTAATTTATCGACCCCGAAAGGATGAAAGGCAAAGTCAACTTTAGCGGAATTTGAACTCAGAACTTAACGACACGTGAAATACCGCTAAGCATTTCGTCCAGCGTGCTAACAACCCTGCCAGCCCACCACCTTAATAGTGATAATAATAATAATAACACGAAGTGGAAAGGATACAGCAAAGTGCCATGCCGATGGAACCAGCGACTACAGAGTCAGAATAAAGTTGGCCAACCTCTTCTGAAAGAAAGAATAAAAATAAGTTTAGTATTCATAATGTTGTTGTTGTTGTTGGTGGTGTTAGTTGGATAATCTGTTGTTTCTACTTTCTACTTATAAATGTTTAACATTTATCTATAATAATAAACATGAAATTTTGTCTGTCTGTCTGTCTGTCCGTCCAGGACCCCTATATCTCAGTCAACATAGACATATACCTTTTTGGAATCAGGATGATCCCAGGGTTCAAAATTTGCCCTTCATTTGGTTCTTGAACATCCAACATTGGGATCAGGTCTGGATGAGTATCTGTTACATGCTAACAGTTGAAAAATCAAATTTAAAAAAGAAACTCCAAAAATTTGTGAACTTACAAGTTTTTCATTTAAAGTAAAATCATATTGGTAGGGGACCAATAAGTGCTTTATTATTATTGCTGACTAGTTTTGGGGCGACAGGCTCATTTAGCCCTCTGCAGGAGCTAACTTGTAAGTTTGCATCAAGTGCAGCTTTTAAGCTAGGAATCAAACAAGATTCTGAAAACCTCCAGGAGACTTGATGCTAGCAAAAGGATGTCTAAAGAACAGCATCAGGCAATGTTGATACGGTTGGTATGCATGGACGACTACTGGTCTTCCATAAACAACCCTGCCCAGATTCGTGCCTCAAAGGGAAACTTTCTAGGTGCAATCTCATGGTCATTCAACGACTGAAGAAGGGTCTTTTTTTTTTTTAATGTGTTTATCATATAAAAATTGATATGTGACGATCTATGAAATTCAGAAGCAATTTTTCCATTCCTTTAGGTAACATATTAGCAAGATCAGGTTATGGACTGCTCTGAACGCTTACCATTTCCTATAACCAAAGTCAAATTTTGGCTGGTTTCAATGCCAAAAGGAGAAAACACAGGAAAGCCATGGGTAGCCTCTTGACAAATGCACTTGCCAGGGGCAGTAGGAGTGAAGGGTTACAAGCCATTGATCCTTTAAGTCTGTAACTTTACTGCCCTATCAACTTTTTTTTTTAAATGTTCAGAATTGGAATTCAAGACCTTAATATCTTGTGGCAGAGATTAATTTGTACACTTTGGAAAATTTTAAAAATAAATAAATAAATTCCAGGGGAGATAATTTTGCTAATGCACTAATGTCGAAGTTGTGAATGAAAAGATCTAAAACTATTGGTGAAAGTAAAAAATATGTACGCTTGGCTACAAGACAATGCATGACTAACTCATATCGATGTGAATAAACAAGCATTACAATCAACAGAATAATCTGAATGCCAAATGGTTAAACATACGGTCAACCATAAGATTCTTTAACTGTTCAGTTATTTGATCATCAACCTGGGCAAAAAGTTCGTAACGGCCGTCGTTTAATGGTCGAGGAGTAACATTAGCAACTGTGGTGGTGCCGTTCTCTTCGTTCACCTCATTGGTTACCACTTTTGGTTCCTCTTCTTTGCCCTTTGGGTACAGGAAGTAGCTGAAAGAAAACAATCTTTATAAATACATGTATGCAAGCACACACACATATATATATAAATACATACATGTAAATATACACTCTCTGACCAAATTTTAGTCGGTTGAGTCAAGAAATGGCTTTTTGCTTTGGAACAGATGCTTTGAAATGTTTAATTCTTACATATATTCCCCCTGATGAATATGGTTTTTCTGCATGATGTAATAATTCTATTCATCAATAAAAAACACATCTGAAACAGCTGTAGTGAACAACAATCCATCTGCTGTTATTTGCTTATAAATATACATATACATATATATGTGTGTGTGTGTGTGTGTGTTTGGTCATGAGTGTGGAGGTCACTGTGTTATAAGCATTATATAATGCACATGACAATATCATTCTTGTCATCCATGTTTTGAAACAATTGTAAACCACAAAATAACTTTAATACCAGCTGCTCCATTCTTCTTTTATTATCTATGTATGTGTATGACATTGTCTGCTCAATGCAGAGCTTGATCACCCATTCTAGCACGAGATCTTATGTGGCTTTTTAGATCAGACATACTTTTAAAAATATGTCCACATAAATTGCACACAAATTTTGGTGCAACTTAAAAGTGGTGTCTGATCTTGATGAACCTTGAAATGGTTCCTCAGATTCTTCAGATCTCTTTGAGATTGGTAAGGGAAACAGATAGTGGGTGCTAGAACATACCTATGTTCCTTTAAGCACTCCCCACACCTAATGCTCTTAAAAACCCATCCCCCCTTATCACTCTTCTAACTATGGCATTACTCTGCTGCTGCAATTACTTGAGAGCAGAATTGGCACATATTCACCCCCCA
This sequence comes from Octopus bimaculoides, assembly GCF_001194135.2. Taxonomy (NCBI): domain Eukaryota; kingdom Metazoa; phylum Mollusca; class Cephalopoda; order Octopoda; family Octopodidae; genus Octopus; species Octopus bimaculoides. The sequence continues at coordinate 32,152,596 of NC_069005.1, forward strand.
ACTTCTTTTTGTATTACCAGCTGCCCCCCTTCTGCCCTATTAACAGTCATCCCCTCCCACACTTTTGTTCACTGTTCACTGATTTTTAGTTATCTCTGAGCTAGACCGTTCTTGGGAAAATGAGCCAAAGTAATAAAAGACAGAATGACATCCAAACCAACCTTTTGTTGCTGTGTGCTGCGATGATGGCTAATTTGTTGGCTGGTTTCATCATGAGATGGGAGTTGACAAAAACCAACATGCTGTCTAAATACCGGAATATGTTAAACTGTAATGAAACAAAAACATAATTAATTAATTACCAAAAGCATTTGCCAATCCCCGCGACTCTAATTTGTTATTTCATTGATAATCATCATCATCATCATTTAGCATCTGCTTTCCATGCTGGCATGTGTTGGACAATTTGACTGACACTGGTAAACTGCACCAGGTTCCAGTCTGATTTGATCATGGCTTCTACAGCTGGATTTTACACTGACTGAAGAGATTAAGTCTATTAGCTGAAATAAACTAAGGTATAAGAAAGCCAGTCTTTTTCTCACCTGTGAGTTTTCTTCAAGAAAACACTGACCCCACCATACTGGGTTGGTATCAATAATGACAACCAACAAACTGCATTCAATTTCTATAAGAAAAAAAGGGAAAAGAAATAGAGTGGCCATTAAAAGAGTGAATGAGAAAGAGAGATGATAAAACAAATTCACATCATAAGATACTGAAGAGGTGTAGAGACATTCATACACACACATATAGATAGGCAGACTATATACACACGGTCGAAAATTATTGAAGACGCCTGTCCTAAGTGCCACACCATGAAATGAAACCCGGAAACATGGTTGGGAAGCGAATTTCCTAACCACACAGCCGTACCTCACAAAATAATCTATGAATTTGTAAAATTTTAAAATTCGTTTTGTATTATTATTCTCAATAAAGATATATAAGAATTGGATGAGATATGACGGCTCGGCCATCTCTCCCCAGTCCTTATATTAATCATTAAATCCAGAAATACAACAACAAGAGGGATAACGGTAACAACAGACCAATACTTTATTCTAGGTTGGTGTAGAGCCGTTTCGTTCCTGGGTGAATAGGCATGCCGCTAGAATACCAAAGGAAGCTTCGACCACATGTCGGGGTCGAGTTGGGACAGCCTGAAAGAACGTCCTGTCTCCACAGCTGCTGGATGGATAAGAGATCGAACGCTATTGCTTTCTCTCCACCTGTTGCATTGCGCATGCGTGCTCGGGTACTTCCGCTGACGGCAAGTCCTTGCACATGCGCAATGGCACTTCCCAAGATAGCGGCCACACGCGCCACTACAGATACAACTCCACACATTCTTGCACACACTTTGCTCCATGCCACTAACGGTTTCACGTTCCTACTTTAAACATATCACAAGTTCGCAAATTTAAAAGAACACAAACATTGAAATCAATGCAGTATTTGAGTGGTTCTTATTGATTCCAAGGGGCCAGGACCATATTCCAAACCGAATGCAAATTGTCCTATCAGAATTGCTCGAGGTACAGTCCCCATTGCCAAGTTCTTCTAAGAAGTCTCAAATCTCGAGACAATTCTTTCAACCATATCCTCCAGCAGTAACAGTAAACTTTGTGCTTAAAGTAAGACTTCAACACTTACTTGTGTCCCACCCCAAGATTTTTCTTAGTTAAGATCTCGTTTATTGTCTTTTACCAATTCAGAGCGAAAGGTCGCCAATGGCAGCAATGTACTAGGATAAATTAATTCCCATCAACTCTATTTATCTCCTTACAAAATGTTCCCTGTTTCTAAATGGATTGACAAATATTCATTAGCGAGTCCGATTATTTAAGATGCCATTTTTAATTACAGTCCTTTATATTCCGAGTTCAAATCCAACCGGTGTTAACCTTACCTTCTTCCCTCCAGGGACGATAAAATAAAGTACAGGGATCGCTTTAATATTCATATAAAGTATCCTAGATCAAAGTAAAATTATAACATGCAAAAAGATAAAAGGCAGAAGAATTTGTAAGCGCTGTAAGTCAACAAAAGTGTTCCTCAATGAGTTAACCTCTTTTAATTAACAACGCTAATTACGAAATGTAAAATTTAAACGAGATCTTTGTTTGGTTTTTCCATGAATAAAATACCAAATTCTTTTAATCAGTTTTAATAATTACGATAGGGAAGTTAAATAAACAACTTACCGCTGGGCATTCTTGCAGGAAATCCCGCCGTGCTTTCTGGTCAGGACTTCACAACAGAAATGTACACAAGAAGCGGCGTGGGAATGAAGTTAAGTAGACACCGATTGTAACACGGCCGCTGATTGGTTAGTATTAGCATATTCATCCAATAGCAACAAATGTTACGGAATCTTTTGGCTGTATGTCATTTTAATTTATTTATTTATGTTCCCGTGTCTCTTCATTGAAGTCAGTCGTGGAACTTTTTCTCTTGTTGCACAATGAAGACCAAAGAAGGTAATGTAAACGTATTATTTAAAAGAAATATAAATACATAAAACGTTAATATTTCCAAACAATTAAGCCATTGATCTACTTTCTGCTCTGTTGATATATTTTACCTGCTAAAAAGCAATTAAAACTTATTAATTAGCTTTCACCCTCAACAGCTTGCATCATCCTTTTCACTTCATTAAACTGTGTCTTTACTATTTCTTCTTGTTCTCTAGTTCCAACCGTGACCATCCCTTCTACTTCTTTCTCTCAGGCTGTAGGGAGATGTTTGTGGTGTAATCTGAAAGGAATTTGGCACTGCTATTTCTAATGGGTCTAATTACCACTTAGACGTTGCCTCCTATTGTGATGCCATTTGTTGCAGTTTCTGCTTGTTTTTCATTAGGTTAGGTCACTCAGACGTTCCAGTCGTGGCCCTCTCTTTTTTTTATCGATACAATTAATTTAATATCAGATTTTGTAATGTATTTTAAAAAAATACAGGCAATAGGCGCGGGAGCTTGTGTGTCTGTGTTTGTCCCCTCAACATCGCTTGACGCCCGATGCTGGTGTGTTTACGTCCCCATAACTTAGCGGTTTTGGCAAAAGTAACCGATAGTAAAAGTACTAGGCTTACAAAGAATAAGTCCTGGGGTCGCTTTGCTCGACTAAAGGCGGTGCTCCAGCATGGCTGCAGTCAAATGACTGAAACAAGTGGAAGAATAAAAGAAAAAACAACAGGCAATAGTATGTGAGTTGAGGGATACTTTTGTGGGTTTTTGTAAGATTAACCATGAACATCATCATTACTATCATCATGATGAAAGCCATAAAATTTTAGGTTTTTTTTTCCATCCCCCAGTGTTTGTTTATTTACTTTCTTTTTTTTTTTTTTTTTTTTTTT
>NC_069005.1:32156846-32158296 GCF_001194135.2 Octopus bimaculoides
CTAATCGACTGTCCCCTCCCCCAAAATTTCGGGCCTTGTGCCTAGAGTAGAAAAGAACTGTGCAATCTTGGGTTGAACCTCATTTTGTCTTCCGATATATATCCAGGCCAACCAAAGCCTTGTGAATAGATTTGGTAGAAAGACTGGATGCTTTTTATGTGGCTCAGGAAAGGTCAGTTTTGGCAAGGTTTTTCCAGTTGAGTGCCCTTCCAAATGCCAACCACTTTACAATGTGAACTAGATGCTTTTAAGTGGCACCAGCACTAGCTGCATCGCCAAATAAATTTACAAGACAAAAAGGAGAGGGGGCATTGGTGGAGGTGATCATGTATCATGATGAAAGGTTTAAATGTGACAGAGATAGAAACAGGGGTCTTGCTGTAGAGAAGGGGTAAGGTTACCTGGCCAGAGAGATAGAGAGAGAGTGTTCAAGAATGAGGACAAAAACTGGTCCTGCATTTTGTGGTGAAATGTTACCTTGCTTAGAAACAAGCAAAGGTTGGCAACAGGAAAGGCATCCGAGCAGAGAAAATCTGCCTCAAATTGCATCTGAACCTTACAAGCATGAAAATGCGGATCTTAAAATGATGTAATTTTCTCTTCTCTTCTCTTCAGTTTCATTTTTATTTAAAATTTCAAAATTTCTTTCTACTAAATTAAAGGATTTCCAAGAATGTCGCAGTCGATTAGTTGAGCGTGGAGAACTGTTCTTGGAGAAGGTGACCAAATCTCGTGACAAGATAAGCAAATTGTGCAAACCGTTTCTTCGGGATGGAATGGTAAGTCCTTGTCTTATTCCTTTCTCACGATTCTCAGCAAATGTAAGAATGGTGCCAAGGGAATTTAACGACGTTTTTAGGCACAAAAATATGGGAATCTTTCATCCCAGATATGTCTTTTATATTTTACTTCTGCCAGTTGTTGGACTGTGGCCATGCTGGGGCACCACCCTGAAGATTTAGTTGAACAAGTCGGTTCCAGTATTTATGGCATTGGTTTTGTTTTGATGAATCGCTAAGTTACAGGATATACATAAAACAACACCATTTCTCAAGCAGTAGGGATAACAGAAACATACACAGGTATATATATAATATATACGTCAAAGACTTTCCGTATTCCCGAGCGTCATACTAATACATCCTTTTGTTATTTATACCACCTGTCCTCGTCTGTTGTTGTTTTTTGTATATTCTCCCATATATATATAATATATATATATATATATATATTAATAAATTATAGGGTAGCAAAAAAAATTTTAGAAATTTTATTTACCACCAGTGGTCTAGCGAGAGTAAAAAAACAGTCAATAGACTATGTATTATTCATTTAAAATGCAGAGATGTCTATAATAGGACATCTATTCGCTAGAAATAGCAGCAAAAGACTACATACCACAAAAATTAGGGATAATTTCGAAAGGAAATGAAAAATAAAAACTTTTACC
>NC_069005.1:32158337-32161689 GCF_001194135.2 Octopus bimaculoides
GTACCATGGTTTCAAGTCAATTTTAGTAAGATAAAGATTATATATCTTACTAAAATTGACTTGAAACCATGGTACAGAATATAGATTGGTAAAAGTTTTTATTTTTCATTTCCTTTCGAAATTATCCCTAATTTTTGTGGTATGTAGTCTTTTGCTGCTATTTCTAGCGAGTAGATGTCCTATTATAGACATCTCTGCATTTTAAATGAATATATATATATATATATATATACACACACACACACATACATACACTCTGAACTTCCACACAGTTTCCATCTAGCAAATTTACTCACAAAGGCCACAGTCTCTCTCACTTTACAGTTGTTGATCTCAGCAACCAATTGTTGGAAGAAGATTTTGGCTGCTATTTCTAGCAGATCAAGTGAATGCCTTATCAGTTCATTGAAAAAATGGCAGGATTGTGTTCTGACAGTTTGTGTGAGTATGTATGAACAGCACAGTATTTAAGATAATCCCTCTCTCTCATGTGTCTCTCTATTCTCCATTCCACAGACTATACTCACCCATTCTCGGTCCCGTGTAGTTCTACAAGTCCTGAAGGAAGCAGCCCGCGACAAGAAGCGTTTCAATGTCTTCGTCACAGAATCGAGGCCAAATGAAAGCGGGTAAAAACAGTTTTTCTTTAACCATTTTAACACTAATCCAGCATTACAAAAACACTTCCATTGATAACTTTTGTTTGCACGTTGTATCAGTACAAACATCTGTTGTCTTATCAAGAACAGCAAATTAGTTTTTGACCTCATGGTCAACTCCAGTGCTCCCTGACTGGCATTCGTGCCAGTGACACATACAAAGCGCCATTCAAGCGTGGTCAAGAAAAAGATGAAAGAAATAGTTATTATCAGTTTTTCATGCCAACCTTCCGTCATTGGACACTAAACTCAGCTTGCGAAGACCTGTTGGGGCAAATGAGATCAAAACTGAACCAAATTCGATGGAAATGTTTTCTCGTTGTTCTGAATCTTTCCCTCTCTTTTCACAGACGTGTTTTGTGCAATGAGCTAAAGAAAGCAAACATCCCTGCTCTGTTAATTCTAGACGCTGCTGTGAGGTGAGTATATGAATAATTAGTATGAGTTTTAATTACTGGCATTAATTATCTTTATGACAATAATCATGTTATTAAGGGACTAATGAATAATGCTTAAATATATATGTGTGTATATCTATATATGAATGTAGCGAGATCGTTGCCAGTGCCACTGGACTGGCTCCTGTGCAGGTGGCACGTTAAAAAACAACTTTTTGAACAAACAAGATGAGGACAAATATCCGTCAAATGTAAATAATGTAAAGGGTGAAATGTTTGTGACCCTGAGATACCTGCTGATGAGATGGAAAGGTTTCCAGCATTGCATTGCATTTAGAAGAGTTTGCAAAACTTCTCAGTAGCTCGTGCAGTTTTTGAATGGGGCAGACCATCTTTCATGTTTATTTTACCTGTATACACCTGTATTCTTTTACAGTTCTGTCATGCCAGATGTTGATCTGGTTCTTGTTGGTGCTGAAAGTGTTGTAGAAAGTGGCGGAATCATCAACAGGGTAATGTATTGCTTTTTTTCTTTTTTTTTTCATTTTTTCATTTTTTTTTTAAACCAATTCTTAGTTGTCGTTTATTTGTCAGACGAATCAGACAGAGACATGCTATGTCCTCTCTCTGCCTGCTCTAACCCTACTATAGTGGCTTCCGCTCATCGAAACTACCAACTTACATCTTGCCTCTACACAGTGTTACATAACACACCTGATTTTCCTCCTCCTCCTCCTCTTGTCCAATGTACTGTGTCTCACCTGACAAAGGCCTCCCATGTTGTTATCTACACTCAACGCTAACTTCCCTACAATGGAAACTCTCTCTTATAAATCCCCTCCCCCCAGACATGGCTGTATGGTTAAGAAGTTTGCTTCCAACCGCATAGTTTTTGATTCAGTATGGCACCTTGGGCAAGTTTCTGCTATAGCGCTGTAAATAAATAAATAAATATTACATTTGACAGAATAATCTGAAGGTTAAAAATTAATTAAAATACAATAAGCAGTGTATTCGTTAAGGAATATTGTCACATATTTCATGTTTTTTTTTTTTTTTTTTTTATATGTATATATATATTTATTTATGATGACTGTTTCTTTTCATTGAATTTTTAGATTGGTACCTTCAACATTGCTCTTGCTGCCAAAGCCTTCAACAAACCAGTTTATGTTGTGGCCGAATTCTTCAAGTTTGCTCGGTTTTTCCCCCTCACTCAAAAAGATCTCCCCAAGAAATTTGAAGTAAGTCTATTTCCAGATCAACACCCTCACCTTTTTTTTTTTTTGTCATTTAGTTTTTGTTGCTTAGTTCCAGGTCAGTTTTGAGATGATAGATGTATGAAGATGGGTTGTTCCAACCAGGGCCATCCATAAAAGAAAGAAATTTCTAGCGTTTTTGACGAGCTAGAATGATAATACTGCCAAAAAGGTGCAGATGTGGTTTCGGGTTCCATCCCACTGTGCGGCACCTTGTGCAATTGTTTTCTGCTATATCCGAGAGCTGACCAAAGCCTTCTGAGTAGATTTGGTAAATGGAAACTGAAAGAAGCCCATTGTATACGTGTCCTTGTCTTGAGATTGCACAAAAGTTGTACATGCATATCACTGCTATCCGTTTCCAATATTCTGCAAAAACATGCCTGGCTATTGGGGAATATTACCTTGATTGGAAACAGATGAGTGTTAGCTACAGAAAGAGCATCTGGCTGTAGAAAATCTTCCTCATTGAATTCCATCTGACCCATGCATGCATGGAGAAATAGTTGATGTTTCTGTCATCATCATCATCATCATCATTTAGCATCTGTTTTCCATGCTGGCATGGGTCGGACGATTTGACTGAAAACTGGTAAGTTGGAGAGCTGCACCGGGTTCCAATCTGATTTGGCAAGGTTTCTACAGCCAGATGCCTTTCTTAACGCCAACCACTCCAAGAGTGTAATGGGTGTATTTTACGTGACACCAGAAAAGGTCTTTGAAGAGGAAAGTGGGGCATTGGAAGAAGGAATCTTGTTGCATAACAAAATACTGCATCCCTACAAGTCATTATTAATCATAAATCTTCTATAAATACATAGAACCCTTTGGGTATAATTTATATAAGTTTGTAAACACACATTTATAAATTTCTTTGGCCATTTGTGCGTGTGATGTGTTGTGTATGGATAGAAGACATTTAGAAGAAATTTAAATATATGGTGATGATGCTCTGCCGATTATGCGATGCCCTTATACCCTGTAGGCTTTTCTTTTTCCTGCTAGCATTGTTTTCTTATTCTTCATTTCAGTACAA
>NC_069005.1:32163501-32170696 GCF_001194135.2 Octopus bimaculoides
AAAGACAGACGAAATACCACTAAGCATTTCACCCGGCGTGCTAACGGTTCTGCCAGCTCGCTTGCCTTAAATAATAATAATATTTAATCATAAAAACATCAAATGGTCCAGAGTAAAAGAGGAATGAAAGGGCTTCAAAGGTAAATAAAAATGGTTGGGAACCACTGGATTACATTGTTTTGAAATTGGAAGATTGTCTCAAACAAATCAGGGTTGGTATCAAAAGGGTTAATTAAATTAATTAGGCAAGGTGCAGCTGTCATGAAATAAACAAAATTAAAAATGAATTTAAATCACAATGTAAGAAGGGAGACTTACGAGCTGCCGGCAAAGCAACGTTTTGACCTTTTGAAATGTGCTCCAGCACAGCCTGTCTCTGTAAGAATGTCTTGCAGGCTGCATCATTCTGGAACCAGAAACAAGGAAAAAAGACAAAAAAATACCATTAGAATATTTTGAGAAACTCATAAACAAATGTCTCCTCCCTTTCCTTTCACAGGATTTGAAGACTGGAATGTAATGTGGCATGAAGTGTTGGACGATTTGAAACTAGTAGAAGATACAGAGAAAATGATGTTCCTGCAACTCAATTGTAAACAATAGCTTCGTCGTAGGATTGAACCTGAAACCATGTGCTTTAGAATCAAACTTCTCAGTCATGCAGTCAGGTAACATTAGAGATTCTCAGAGTTCTGATATGAATATGTTCGTAGCCAAAAGGTCTTTGAACCCACCTGAATGTTGGACAAAACCTCAGAAAGCAGGTGATGTTCTTGTTTCTCTAAATCTCTTCGAGACTTCAGTTGGTTAAAATTCTTTATCTGGTGCCGTAAACGTAAACCGTTTTCCCGATATTCCTGCAACTTTCGGATTTCATTCCTGAGTTCTTCACCATCTGGGAAGAATGGAAAAAAACGAATGACTAAATGGAAATATGAATGAAACATGTTGGGTTACGATTCCAAATTGAGAATGGAAGATATCTGAGTGGATTTCATGCAAATATGGAATAATAATAATGGTTTCAAATTTTGGCAAGTTTGGGAGACGGGATTAAGTCAATTACATCAACCCCAGGGCATAACTGGTATTTATTTAATCGACCCTGGAAGGATTAAAAGCAAAATCAACCTTGGTGGAATTTGAACTCAGAACATAAGGACAGACGAAATGATGCTAAGCAAATACATACACGCACACACACACATATATATATCATCATCATCATCATTTTAATGTCCACCTTTCCATGCTTCCATGAGTCAAATGGAATTCATTAAGGCATATTTACTACAGCAGGATGTCCTCCCTATCACCAACCCTCACCTGTTTCTCACCAAGGTCATATTTCCCCACCCCTGGCCAGACATGTTTCCACATAAGATTAGAAACAAATGATGCTGCTTGTACGATAGGGACACACAAACATTCCACAGTTTCAAGACAAGGACACACACACACACACACAATGGGCTTCTTTCAAGTTTCCACTAACCAAATCAACTTACAAGGCTTTGACTGATACACACACACAACAGGCTTCCACACAGCTTCTGTCTATCAAATTCACTTGCAAGTCACGGGTCGACTTGGGGCTTCAGTAGAAGAACTTGCCCAAGGTGCTGCCACAGCTGGATTCAACCTGAAACCATCTTAAACCAGACGGCTATATCTCTACCTATTTGGCTACTGTTCCTAACATTGATTTTGATGATGATGGTAATGAATGGCTTGGCATGAGAAAGCTGGATCGCTGTTGCTACTCACAGTGTAGAGATTCAATGTACAGATCAAATTCCGTTGGTGGCAGGAGTCGGTTAAATACGCTGAGGGCAGACACCGTGTGTCTGACTATTCTGTCATAATGGCGGTTGAAACCTGGCACAAGAAGAAAAACAGCAAATTATATTTTCTATAATTAATAGCAACGAAAGAAGTATTAATATCAAAAGGTAATATTTATTCCCATTTAAAAGTGGATGTTGTGTTAGAACACAAAACACTACGATAGTTACCATAAGAGAACCTCTCATATGGACTTGTGGTGCATATAAGCACTCCTGTTCATATCACTAGTGAGAGATACTCACCCACTACTGCTACTGGAACTACCAGATCACATGATTTCGGCCTTTTTTGGCCTTGTCAATGGCAGATATCCATAGCTAGAGATGGCAGTGATTTCTTCATCAGTGATATATATATATATATATATATATATATGTGTGTGTCAGTGAGCATGCACGACAGTGTAAGCATCTTTTGGTGCATATATCACTAGCAGAAGATAACCATTTGCTTCCACCAGCATCAGAACTGCCAGATCACATCATTTCAGCCTTCCTTGGCCCTGTCAGTGGCAGACGTCCACAGGTAGACAAAGCAGTGATTCACCCATCAGTGATATAGAATCTCAGTGTTTATTTCCTCTCTCCAACAACAACAACAGCATGAATTAAACAATGTACTCACTGGTAATTTTCCTGATGTTGATCAGACCATAATCCCGGATGATCCTAGAAATGAAAGGAGAAAAAGAAAAGAATTAACAAAAACAATTTATATTTTACCTCTTAGTTTCAACCAAATTAGGGCAACAAGAGGTTTAAAGGATCTCCAAGACTGGTAGGGAAGGGGTGTAGGAAGTATCCTAAAATTGGAAGCTTTGACCTGAATCCTTGAAATTCTTCACACAGCCCTCTTTGCCATCCCTAAATCTCAACCAAACACCAATGCTGTAATGTGACAGCAAGAACAACAACAACAGCATCATCTGCAGTAACTTACTTTTTGCGTCGCCATCGTTCTTTTATGCATTCTCTGTAAATATGGATAACAGTCAACTTCAGTTCTGGGGACAGAAAAGAAAAACAACAAATCAGGACTCAATTAGAGTTATCATCATTATCAACACCAACACCCTTACTCCCAACATTATCAGCATCACTACCACCATCAACACCACAACACTAACGAGCACAGAGACACGCAACGAATTTGATATTAGATATCATGAAGAGACAATGGGCTCATATAGAATCGTTCTGAGTTCAAATCCCTCTATGGTTGATTTTGCATTTCATCCTTTCAGGGACAATAAAATAATGTACAATTTGAGTACTGAGGTTGATGGAATCAACTAGCTCTTCACCCAAGATTTCAGGCCTTTTGCCTCTAGCAGGAAGGATTATTATTATTATATTATTATTATTATTATTATTATTATTAATATCATTAATATCATCAAGGCAGTGAGCTGGCAGATTTGTTAGCACGCTGGGCGAAATGCTTAGCAGTATTCCATCTGCTGCTATGTTCAGAGTTCAAATTCCACTGAGGTTAACTTTGCCTTTCATCCTTTCAAAGTCAATAAAATAATTACCAGTTGAGCACACACACACGCATGCAGACACACAAACATTTAAAATCCTTTGGTGGAATTTGAACTCAGAACGTAGCAACGGGCAAAATACAGCTAAGCATTTCGTCCACTGTGCTAACAATTCTGCCAGATCGCCACCATAATAATGGTGATGATGATGATCTATTGTAGGCACAAGACCTGAAATATTTTCAGGGAGGGGTGGTGGCTGGTCGATTGCAACTTGAGCCCCATGCTCAAGTGGTACTTATTTCGTTGCCCCCCCCCCCCACACCAAACGCGATCTCAACAGCATTTGTACTCAGAACATAAAGACAGATGAAATGGCGCTAAGCATGGTTAGAATTCTGCCAGGACACCATCTTAAGAAGTAAAAAGCATAAAAATGCGGCAACTTCCACCATTTGCTGCTCACAAGCGAATTGATATCGAAACGAATAAGAAGATGGAAGCTGTATTGTTTTACTGACCCGTTAAGAAGTTGTGGTCCTCTTTCTCTGCATCCTCGATGTTGTCATCATCGTCTGCCTCCTGCTCCCCCTCTTCCTTGTTCTCCTGCTCGTTGTTGTCGTCGGTGTCAAAGGTCATATCTTTTAGTTCCAATTCTATGAAGTTGTTGTATTCCACATTGAAATCTCCAGCTGCTGCCGAGTAGCCACCCATTTCCAAGAACAAGGGGCTCCCGTCCTGGGGGCGGGGAGGATCATCGGACACTGGAAGGAGGTTTTAGAAACAACAAAAATGGTAAAGAATACATAACGAGCAGAGAAAAAGGCAAAAGTAACACAAATGATTGATTTAATTAACGTTCATTGTCATTGTTTTAATGTCCCCTTTTCAATACTTGCATGGGGGCAGGCAGAGTCTATTGACAGACTTTCTACAGCCAGATGCTGTTCCTGTTGCCAACCCTCATCTGTTTCTCAGCAAGACAACATTTCCCCGTGGTCAGACATGGCTTTCAAAGAATATTCGAAATGAACGACACTGCTTGTATGACAGTGACATTCGTTTACAGCTTTCATGCAACGGCAAGACAAAAAAACACAAACATACACACACATATATCATCATCATCATCATTTAACGTCCATTTGACCATGCTGGGATTTGAACTCAGAAATGCTGCAAGGTATTCTTTTTTTAATTTTTTTTATTTTAATTTCTGCCATGCCATGAAAAACAATAACAAAGAGGTGTTATACTTACATTTAAATGCAACAGGAGATGGGTGGTAGGCTTGATTGAACTCAGGAAAAGCTGGAAGGAAACAAATATACAGGTATATTTGTTTTTTTAAATGATTTAAATGTGTGGAAAACACATTTGAGCAATACAAGCGAGCAATTAGGCAAAATATGTAAGGTGATGGTCAATAAATGGGGAGGGCAGGACACTTAATTCCACATTACCCCAGTTTGCTCACCACCATCATCATTTCATCCCTGCTTTCTATGCTGGCATGGGTTGAATGAGTTGTAGGAAGAGTTGAAACAATCCAATGAGTAAAGGGATCATGTCGTGCCCCAATGTCTCAATTTTGACACAGTTTCCAAGGCTGGGTGCCCCTTCCTAATGCCAACCATTTTACAGTATACCAGGGGCCCCCTTTTTCTTTTGTGGCACCAACACAGGTGGTTATGTTGTAACCCACAAATGACACAGTCTATTACAGGTAAGCTGGCTGGAATCTTTGGCACTTATTTTCAGGTGTGATATAAGCACCAAAATTTCTGATCATGTTACCAGCAACAGACTTTATCATTTGGTTCCTGCTGTACAACTGAGGCTATGCTCCGGTCCTTACAAAGGTCCCTACAACGCCCAAGGGGTGTGAATAAATGTCGAGTGTACAAATAGGGAATGGGTTAATCAATATACTCACATGGTAACTGTTTGTTGGAGTTTTCAATGAAGCAGTTGAGATAATGGCGCTCACATTCCTGTTTGCTTTTAGTCTTTAGCTGCTGGGCAATATCTGACCTGGAGAGAGAGAGAGAGTGATCGAGTGAGTGATGGTACAGTTACAGAAGAAAAATGAATGACCATGCTTCTTTTCTCTCTTAAGAATACTTGTTCCAAACATGGCTGCCTCTGCGTAGTTATTTGTGTTGTTGTTTACTTTGTAAAACAATAAGGGGAGAGGGTTGCTAGCACATCACCCTCTACCCACATTTTTCCCATCCACATCTTTACCATATGAGACCCTAACAAAATTCGATAACAGGTATAAATGCAAGTCTATCTAATTACTTGTCTCCTTCTAAAATGATATATAGCATTGTAGAAAACATGAAAAAGAATTTTTTTTTTGTTTCCTTACCAATTTCCAAATCCAAATTCTGATATGAGAGAAAGAAGTTTTAATTCTTCAGCAGCAGTCCATGATGATTCAAAGAGTGGAATGTCATCTCTCTGATTGAGAACAAAAAGAAAACCTTGATTCAAAGAGTCACAGAATGAAATGAAGTGCAGGGAGTGGGGACAGGATGAGCAGAGATTCAATACACAAAGGGAATTGGTGTAGGGCATAGCATAGGGGCTTAAAACAAAAGTGACATAAGGAGGGGTAAGAAGAGCCAAGTTGTGAGGGAGAACATACGACAACCAAAATATGGCAGGAAATTGCCAGAATTATTACAGCATCAGTATCTTCTCTCTCTCTCGAGGTCAGACTTTCTGTAGCCAGTTCTTGTCTGCTCTCTGTCTTCCTCACTTTCTTCTTTCCTTCAGTGTCCCTGTTGTCATCAACAATTGAAGGCTTTGTCTTCACATACAATGTCAAATGAACTCAGCCTGTTGCCTCATCCTTCCAATATTAAGACGTTTTCTGGTTGTTTCTGCTTGTCTAAAGACGTCAACATTTGTTCTGCTTACGTAAGGCACCTTCAGCATTTATCTAAAGAATCACATTTCTGTTGCATTTTACATGGCACCAGCAGAGGTGCATTTTACGTGGCACCAGCACAAGAAAATATATTGTAAAGAATAGAGAAGCCTTACCATAAAAGTGTAAGAATGATTGTTTTGGTGTTCTCCTATTTCGGTTCCACGAGCAAAACAATTCAGACATAAAAGCAGAGGATTTGGACATGAAAGACAACGGACATACGGTTCTTTCAATTGTTGCAAACATATTGGACATTGCAGTTTGGTCTCTTCATCACTGTCTTCCATGGTGCCATAAATTCTGGAAGAAAATAAAAACAAAAGTCCATTAACATGTTGAGACGTACAGATTTCAAATTTCGGCACAAGGCCAGCAATTTCGGGGTACTGGGTAAGTTGATTACATCGACCTCAGTACTCAACTGGTACTTATTTTATTGTCCCCGAAAGGATGAAAGGTAAAGTTAACCTTGGCGGAATTTGAACATACTGAGACATATTAAAATGATTTGTAGAAAATATTAACTTCAATTTTAAAGGTGAAAAATATTTTAATATTTTACATTTTTACAATTAGCCTTTAATAAGGGAAAATGTTTATTCATTTTTAAAGACGGAGTCAACAGCTCATGATCGTAAAGTTGTGAGTTCGATTCCCGGCGACGCGTTGGGCCTTTGAGCAAACACTTTATTTCACATCGCTCCAGTTCACTCAACTGGTAAAAATGAGTAGTATTTCAAAGAGCCAGCCTTGTCATACATATTGTGTCACGCTGAATCTCTTTGAGGATTACGTTAAGGATATGCGTGTCTGTGGAGTGCTCAGCCACTAGCACGATAATTTCCCAAGCAAGCTGTTCCATCGGATCAACTGGAACCCTCATCGTCATATATATGTATATATATATATATATATATATATAT
>NC_069005.1:32170706-32174266 GCF_001194135.2 Octopus bimaculoides
AAATCTATGGAAATATTAGCAAATTGAGATTACCAAAATATCAAAAATATTAACAAAGATGTTAATTTTGTTTAGAAAACCCAAAGTTGAGCAGCTACTTTCCACACCAAGTACAGATTGTCAAACGGAAAATTGTGATAAATTTTTTAAATTATCGTATTTTTATGCAATTGTTAATTTACTTAGGAAAAGATGTAATGGATATTTTCTGATCCTTTGGGTGCATAAAATGACGCTTTTTAAGTTTAAAAAAGAAATCAAAAGTTGCGTTACTTAAACTTAAGTTTTCTGTCCCAAAAATTATTTAAAATAAAATACACCAACCTTTTCGGGTCTGTGTTGAAACTAAATTAAATTAAACAAAACTTCAAACTGGATGCATGAATCGCAACAAACAAGATGTATTCCTCAACAGTATTTAATTCATTTCCTGCCAATAAATAAACATTAATTCTGTTTCTTTTCTTAAGAATTTTTCTGGTTTTGCGCGAAATGTTTTGGCGTCAAAACATTGATGTTAACTCACCAACATTAAAGAGCAGAAACGCAACAGTAAGTTAGAGTTATGTCCCTTTATATCTTTCAGCTTTTGTTGTTGTTGTTATTTAACCAGGGTCAACCTTGGTTGGGTAGGCCTACGAGGAAAGACGTTTCTAGTCGTGATCATTCCGTCTTGTTCAAACTTGACTATATTATCCAAGGTGTCTTTCCTCTTTAAGACAATAGAGTGTGATTTGAGGAGAACTTGGGTGCTGTTTCTTGCAAAACGAGCGACCAAGTTGAGGTTTATTCATTGATCGTAGGACTTAAGACGTTTGTTCTGGAACCGATAAAATAAATGCTAGTAATATACACATGAATAACGAGGAGGCATCTATATACTTACTAGAATGTCCTTCAAATCATACTCGTGAAATTAACGTGCAAGTGGCTGAGCACTCCACAGACACGTGTACCCTTAATGTAGTTCTCGGGGGATATTCAGCGTGACACAGTGTGACAAGGCTGACCCTTTGAATTACAGGCACAGCAGAAACAGGAAGAAAGAGTGAGAGAAAGTTGTGGTGAAAGAGTACAGCAGGGTTCGCCACCATCCCCTGCCGGAGCCTCGTGGAGGGAATCGAAACCGCGAGTCCGCTGCCCTAACCACTGGGCCATTGCGTATCCACACACGTCTTATTACCCTTGCTTAAACAGGAAAAAAAATCGGAGCCCTCACATGTGAAAACAGTAACAAGCTCACAACTCCTATTACCGTAGAGGTCAGCTTCTACTTTTCAATAAAACCCAATTACATAATCTCTAGAATCGATTAAATCAATTCTGTTTAATACTAACGAAGTAAATATAATCCATTTTTTATCGATCCACCCGGCTTAATTTTCCGAGTCCATACCCCCGATGTCAAAAACGAAGTCCTCTCACAGGTTCTAGTGTCTTTAATTATCCGAAGAACGTTTTATTGTCCAACACCGTAAACCGGTGTTCCATGAATTTACCAATATTCCGTTCAATGCGTTTATCTTTTCTCGGTAAGAAATGGTTTTTCTGTTTCTCTTGGATTCTTTCTTGGAATTATCTGAAATTATTTCTTTTTATGTGGATGGCAATTTTAATTCGTTACTTACTTTACGATCTTTATCTCGAATATTTGTTTTTTAATATTTAGTAATTTTATTTTTCGCCGAAAAGAGAAATTTTCTTGCCACAAGAAACGATTATTTTGGCATTTAAATGACGGTTCGTTTTCGTATCCACCTCCAAATGTTATATATTATACATCGGGACAAAACAAAACATTTATATCAAATATTTTTTTTTTCCTCTTCTGCCAAACCAAAACAATAATAAAAATAATGATAATAAATTTTAACTAAAAATTGAGAAGCGAAATCGATAAACTGCCCGGTTTTGTCATGAAATTTTATTTTCGTCTTTTCAACGACTAAAAATTTATAAAGAGATTGAGTGATGTTTATGCCGGGTTTTTGTTTATTTTCCTCCTATCTTATTCAATCAGCAGAATTAGACACAAAACCGAAAGTAAAAGGACTTGAATTTGGGATCAAACTGTAGCTATGTGCTTCTTCTGTTGTTGTTTTAAGTGCACGCAGACTCTGATTGGGCATCCGTATAAAAAAGCATGCCAATCGTGACCATCTCGTCTTATCTTTTATTTTTATTCAGGTTTTTGTGTATCTAGCTTTTCATTATTTCGTGTATTCCTTCTTGCAGATGTGGCTTTCTGATCCAGAAATTGGTTTCGCCACTGCGTCCCTGTCTGGTACTTTGTTTAAATGTTTTCTACCACAGTTTTGTGTCGACTTGGAGGCTTTTGGAGTGAAATTTTGGTGGATGGATTTTATATAATCGGTGGCACTGTTCTTAGGTGGGCATCTGAATAAATCTCACCGTTTAACACCTGGACCCTGGGTACCTGTAACAGAGTCCACTTTGTTGCCAGAATTCATGCCAAGTCTCTGGCCTGAGAATAACTTTTATTCTTTCTTCCAACCAGTCTCAAAGGCACCAATAATGGTCATGAGTGTTGCCTTCTTATTCAATTAGGCCAACAAAAAACAGTGTCACACTTCCACTTCCTATTAAATATGTACCAGTCAGGTACCGGGGTTGATGTGATCAACTTACCCCCCTCCCCCAAAATTTCAGGCCTTGTGCCTTTAGTAGAAAGGATTGTTATTATCATAATATAATTCCTTAATTTTAATTTCAAATTTCTAATCCTGCTGCATATATTATAACGAAATGAATATCTCTTTTGTAATGACTGTGGTCATTTGGAGAACCACGTGTGTATATTGTATTTTCTGTTGTTTATTCCAGCATTGAGAATGTCATATCGGGAAAGAGGTCGCCGATCTTTTGATCAGGGATATGATGGAGGAAGACACGGTGGAGGTGGCCATGGAAGAGGGGGTCGAAAGTACCAGGACTATGACAGCACTGACAATGGTATGTGTGAGAGAAGAAATTTTTTAAATGTTTTATTGAAGATTTAATCCACTGAACAAGGCCAGTGTTCACAACTTTTCCCAAATCTTAGATATCCAGTGGAGTCGTATCGGATTAATAATAACTAAATCATTGCTATTAGTGGTCAGACTTCAACTGTATCATATTCCCAGGACCAAGGGAAAGGATTTGGGCACTGGCCTTGCTCTCTGGATTTGAAACTGAATCCAGAAAACATTAACCCTTTAGCATTTAAACTGACCATATTTGGTCCAAATATTTTATCTGTTTTATGTTCAAACTGGCCAGATTTGGCCTCTCATACCAATCCTACAATGTCATTCTGAAATAACCTATTACATCATTAAAATTTCAAAGCTGTGAGATAATACATGATTAATTCTAAACAATGTGAATAAATAATTATTATATCTGACAGAGTAATCAATGCTAAAGGGTTGAAAACTTATCTGGAAATAAATAAGCACCGAGGAGAAGAAAGCAAAAAAAAAAAACACAAACAAACAATACTGCTTATCTTTTATTCTTTTGCTTGTTTCAGTCATTTGACTGCAGCCATGCTGGAG
>NC_069005.1:32174276-32178800 GCF_001194135.2 Octopus bimaculoides
CTGACATGCCAGTTCCTGTCGAACCGTCCAACCCATGCCAGCATGGAAAATGGATGTTAAACGGTGATGAAGATCACACACACGCACATATATCTTTTACCTTTTACTTGTTTCAGTCGTTAGGCTGTGGCCATGCTGGGGCACCACCTGCAGACTCGATTTTCTACTTTTCCTTGCTGTCACGGCTGAAACAAGTTGATCACAACCCAACATCTCTCCATTCATCATTGTTTCCTTTAAGAGGATAATCCTGAGATTACCCCCCCCCCGCCATCACTTTTACCCACATCTTCCGTCATTCGCTCTGACAGCCTACTTCTACCTTGCAACATTTCACACTTTTCTGCCCCTTCTACACGTGCCCCCTCTTTCTTGTACATTTACGCTTTATATATTTCAGGAAGAGGTCGTAAAAATTTCGACCGAGGCTTTGGTGGGAATCACATGAGAGGCAATCGAAAACATAACGACCAAGGCAATAATGACAGTGGTATGTTGTTGTTGTTGTTGTTATGAACTTCACACAGCATGGTGGTGTGGGCATGAGAGAGACTGCACTAGATGTTTAATAGCATCATATATCCTGCTTTGTCTTTCTGCTTCTTATAATAATCCCTATAATAACTTTTTCTCAAATCTGTCTGTCTGTCACATAACTTTTGATTTGGTTTGCACCTACTCACCGCTTTTTCCTTCCTTCTAGAATGTATGTATGTGTGTCTATATATAGGGGAAGAATTCACAAAAAAAAAAAAAAAAAGACGAAGACAGGTGGTGTAGACAACAAACAGATGTATTAGTATAATGCTCGGGAAGTGAAAAAAATTTTTGCTGGGCAAATTCAGTTTTTTCTCCCGTTTGTAGTTTTTTTGTATATAATGTTTATAGAAATAAAAACAGTAAAAAAACTAATATAAATATTTTGATCTATTAACCCTTTCGATACCAAACCAGCTAAAACTGCCTCTGGCTTTGTAGTACAAATGTCTTGTTTTCAAAATTTCTGAATTAAAATCTTCCACCAAACCTCAGACACAATTTATGTTCCTAACACTAGCTTAATGATAACTAAGTTATTTTATTAAATTCTTTGTTATATTTAAAATTAATCGAAAGAAACACAGAGCATCTCAACAGAAATATGGTAGCAAAATGGTTAAATGTCTCTTTTATTTCAATATTGTTTTATCTTCTTTTACTTAATTTTTTTCCTGATTATATACCTATATTCAAACACAATATTACTTATTCCAGGCATAAAACAACAGGCCATGTACTAGTATTAATAACCGTAAGTTCAGCACAAGGATAATAATTATGCAGGGCAGAGCTTTGTCAAGGCAAACTTGACCTTAGCAGGATTTGAACCCAGAATGGGCTGATGATTTTTACTCACATTATTTTGAATTAACCATGCATTATCTCGTACCTTTGATATTTCATTGATGCGATTGTTTTCTTTTAGAATGACGTTGTAGAGTAGGTGTGAGAGGCTGGATCTGGTCAGTTTGAACATAAAATCGGTGGAATATTTTGGCTGGTTTAAATGCTAAAGGGTTAAACAAAACCTGATCAAAGACAATAGCTGGAAACACGAAGAAACAATCACCTAATTTCATTCGTTTCTTTGATAGCAGATAATGGTCCTCACAGACATCCGCCTGGCTTGAAAGGGAAAGAGATTGGATTATGGTACAGTCGACGCAGTCGGGCCAAAAAGGAAATGCAAGACAAACAGCAAGTATGACCTCCTCCCAACATTTTTCCTTTTTTTCTGTTTAAAATTCTTGTCTCCTTAAGTGATATGTGTGCTTTTTAAAACCAGTCTCTCTCTCTCTCTCTCTCTCCTTAATAACTGATGTCTCCCTGTCTGTGTGTCTCCTTAACCAATTTCATTCTCTCCTTAACAGCGTCCATTGATAAAAATGGACAGTCGGCAGGAAAATAACATCCGGGACATCTTGGATCAGTTTGGATCCGGTCCATCCAGCAGCTCCCACCCTCATCAGTACCACCCCAGTTCTCACCACACCACCAGCATCAGGGATTGCCGTGACAACAACAGAACACAGAAAACCTCGTCGGACGACTGGTTCAACATGGATTCAGCCCATGAGGAGGAGACCAAACCCAACAGCAGTAAGTCATTGGAATCTCCTGTTTGGCACACCTCGCCTTCAAGAATCAAGGAAAATGCTTATAACAAGGACAGCAACAACGACGAGGATGAAATTGGTCATGATGACAATGATAATGTTGAAATGTCATCGCAGTTGACAGAGAGAACCAACAGCTGCGACATATTGGCTTCTGTCACAGAAGTGATGAAGTTTTACAAAGAAGAAACCGATTATGGAATTGATCCAACATCAGATGACTTTGGTAATTGTTAGACTGCCATTTTTTTTGGTTTTTGTTGTGTTTTTTTTATGTTTCTTTTTTTTTTCCTTCTCTTCCCCCCATTTTTCTGTCTTTTCATATCTTTCTCGTGATACCAACCTATCTCCAGTTGTCTGTTGTGGCATGGTTTCTATGATGGGATGCCCTTCCTAAGGCCAACCATTTAACAGTGTGCTGGGTGCATTTACACAGCACCTACACAGGTGCATTTACGCAACACCATCACAGGTGTGTTTATGCAGCACCAGCACAGTTGCTTTTTATGTGGCACCCACACCTGAAAGGATAGGCCTGTATGAGTAGAAGACAATGATTTTACTTCCTCATCCTTCCTCTTCTTCCTCCCCCTTTCTTCTTCATTCCTCCCCACCATACTTACACTCCCCCCCACCTTTTCTCAATATTTTTCCTTTGGTTATTTCAGTGCCAAGTTCCAGTATCAAACACAATCCCTTGCTGGATGCAGCATACCAGAAGGACATCCAAGAACGGTCAAAGAGTGCCAGCTACCAAAAAATGCTTCAATTTCGGAAGAAATTGCCATCGTACGACATGAGAAAGGTTAGCAACACTTTGGAACATTTTACCCACCACCACCACCAACTCCTTTTGTAGGCTAACCACTTAAACTTTTTTCTGCAAAATAGGGGTAGTTTATCCTGTTCAGGTTATATTATTAGCATTATCCTGCGATTGAGAATTTAAAAATCACTTCTTTAACTTTCTAAGACATCTCAACGCTTCTAAAAGCAAACTTTGTTTGTTTGTTTACGTTTATCGTAATTTGAATTTTTCCATAAAATACTATCTGTAATTCTGTATTGACTCAAATGCAAAAATGGTGTCACTCAAGAAGGACTTCAGTTTGAACAATTTTCATGGTGTTCCATACTTAGATGCTTTTATTAAATTCGTTCAGTTGTTAAACATAATTAAATCTTGGAATTAAATGGTTTTGATTTACTGTCAGGTGACTTTTGACCAGTCCTGTATATTTACTTAAACCCCCCCCAAAAAAAAACATTGTATTTTTACAGGAACTTGTAGATAAGATTGAGAACAACCAAGTGGTGGTCATTAGTGGAGAGACTGGTTGTGGTAAAACAACTCAGGTAAACAATGCTTTCTGTCTTGTTTGATTTCTTGCAATGTCACTATTGTAACTGTGTGTGTATTGGTTTGTGTGTGTGTGTGAAAGTTGTGAATTTCTGTGTGTGTGTGTGTGTGTGTAAGTTGTGAATTTATGTATTTCTGTGTGTGTGTGTGTATGTTGTTACACTGCTGCTTAATTCTTGTTGAAATTCACTTGTAATTCACACACACACAGCACGGAAAGGATTTTAGTGATACCTTAATAATGATAATAATAATCCTTTCTACTAAAGGCACAAGGATACATTTGTTCATTCATACCTGTATGCCAATTGCAGGTACCTCAATTTATCTTGGACGACTACTTAGAACGCGGAATGGGTTCAAAGTGTAGCATCATCTGTACACAACCTCGCCGAATCAGCGCCGTTTCTGTAAGTAAATAATTCCTCTCTCTCTCTCTCTCTCCCCCTCTCTCTTTTTTGTCATGGAGACCTTCTCCAAAACACTTCTTCCTCCAAATATCGCCTCATTCCAAATACATATTTTGCTTAAAACAGTCTTTATAACAAACCACTAATGAAGCAGTTATGTAGTTGCTCATTCTGTTAGAAATAGAAGCTAAATCTCCCTCATATCACATTTTATTCTTGTGGGACGTAAACACACCACCACCACCACCACCATCATCACCATTCTGATTGTATTTCTTCTGTCTCCTTTTTCTTTCTGTGAAGGTTGCTCAAAGAGTTGCCGATGAACGTGACGTAGCATGTGGACAGGGCAGCGAAGTGGGATTCCAGATTCGCTTGGAAAGGTTCGCTTCTTCTCGTTTGCTTCTCTCTTTGTTCTTTTATTCTTTTACTTGTTTCAGTCGTTTGACTGCGGCCATGCTGGAGCATCGCCTTCAGTCAAACGAATCGATCCCAGAACTTTATACTTTGTACGCCCAGTACTTATTCTATCGGTCCTTTTGCCGAATCGCTAAGTTACGGGGACGTAAACACACCAACATCAGTTGTCAAGCGATGT
>NC_069005.1:32178871-32184370 GCF_001194135.2 Octopus bimaculoides
TATCTTTCTTAGTCTGCTTATCTCTCCCTCCTTCTCCCTTTCTTTTGATAGCTTTCTCTCTCTCTCTCTCTCTCTCTTTCTTTCTTTCTCTCTGTTTCTTTCTTTCTCTGGTTGACATCTGAAAACAGATGATGAGGATGATATATTTATTCCTTTCTTTTCTCTTCCCCTCACCCCTCACAGGGAGCTTCCACGAGAAAGAGGATCCATACTGTTCTGTACGACTGGTATTGTTCTGAAATGGCTGGAATCTGATCCGTAAGTTGACTACACACTTGCATTCTACCATCACCACCACCACCACAAACACTACAACCACCACCACTATCACTGCTACATTATCACCACGACTACCTCCACTGCTACTACTAACTAACAATGCCGCCACCCCCAAAATGTAAGATGAGATGGTCGTGCTTGGAATGCCTCAGTTCATAACAAAAATAAAGAAAATCTACTGCAACTCAAGCTAATGAGAAATCTCTGTGTGTCCACTCGACCTGCTAGAAATAGTTGCCAAATCTCCCTCAAATCAAATAAGTGTTATGTTAAGAAAGAGAGAACACATTGGATAATGTAGATTTACATACACACCAACTATAGTAAAACAAATGGGATGGTCATAGCAGGAACGTTTAGGGCTGACCTCGGGTTAAACAACAACCACAACATTAACAACAACCACTTCAGAAGTTCTCCGTTGACCCTTGTGTTGGTGTTTTTCTCTGTTTCCAGATCATTACTCCGTGCCTCACACATCATCCTCGACGAGATCCACGAGCGGGACCTTCTGTCTGACTTCCTCATGGTCATCATCAAAGACCTCTTGGTCACTCGGCCGGACATCAAAGTGATTTTGATGAGTGCAACCCTCAACGCTGAAATGTTCTCCATCTACTTTGGTAAGTTGCCCAACAGAAACCTACCTTAATATTGTGTTGTTGTATCTCAGGCAACGTAGTTACGGCCTAGTACAGACCACAACTATGTTGCCTGAGATATGTCTTGTTTCAATTTGTGGCACAAAGCAAAGCAGGCCTTGCCGTCCACTCAAGAAAACATTTGAGTACTTAAATGATACTCAAGCAAACTGAGCCCTCAACTTGTTCCTTTGCCAAAAAGGTTTGCAAGGCACCAGCAGGCCTCAAGAGACACATTTGTGTCTATAGAACATGATTAATGCTTTATTTTACTAAGCCCTCATTTGTTGTTCACAACAAGAGAATTCATATATATATCTATATACATACAATGGGCTTCTTTCAGTTTCCGTCTACCAAATCCACTCACAAAGCTTTGGTTGGCTTGAGGCTATAGTGGAAGACACTTGCCCCAAGATGTCACACAGTGGGACTGAACATGGAACCACGTATTTAGGAAGCAAGCTTCTTACCACACAGCCACTATTGCCTCTCCTAAAAAAATGTATCAAACCTAGAATGTTCCTTGTATTTTTCCATGCAGAAAACGACTGAGTTAGGGTTTTTTGTTTCTTTGGTCTGTTTTTTTCTAGAAAGTCATTGTCGTCTGTGAGGTTGTGAAATTCTAAAGACCAAATTAATTCCTTTGGATTTTCTTTTATTTGTTTTTTCGTTGTTGTTGAATTTTATTTTGTTTCTTTTTTTGTTATTCCAATATTTTTTTTTAATTTTCACTAAATGTTTTGTTTTAATTATTTCTCTGCAGGTGGTGCCCCCATGATCAACATTCCTGGATTTACTTACCCAGTCAAAGAATACTATTTGGAAGACGTCTTAGAAATAACAAAGTAAAATCCTGTTCTTAGACAATTTCTGTGTGTGTGTGTGTGTGTGTGTTTGAGTTCAGTCCCACTGCTTGGTACTTTTGGCAAATGTCTTAGAACTATAGCCCCAGACCAGCCAAAGGCTTGTGAGTGGATTTGGTAAATGGAAACTGAAAGAAGCCCATTGTGAGTGTGTGTATTCATATTTGAACTTCTCTGATTTGTCAGTGAAGTGCAGACAGCAAACACTCTTGCATACATGCATACATACATGTATAAATACACACACACACATGGCTATGGTAAAACGTCTACTTGCTAACCACATAGTTCCAAGTGGTTGAGGCTGTAGTAGAAGACACTTGCCCAAGGTGCCACACAGTGGGACCAAACTCGGAGCCGTGTGGTTGGGAAGCAAGCTTGTTACCACATGGCTACACGAGTGTCCCAAATTTTCATTGCTTGAAACTGTTCACTGACAAAAAGTGGGGTCAGTGAAAAATGTTTTAAGGGAAGTTGACATTTTTGTGTCTTTCTGAAGGGCTACCTCTGGTCTTCCGCACTGCAATCACTTTAAGTTTTAATACATGATCTCTGTAAAGTAACCAGATGCTTTTCTGAATAGTTCTAACTGAAATTTTCCTTCTGCCTACCATAGTTATCAGCCACCTGAAGCCAAGCGTCCGAAATGGGGCATGAGAGGAATGGCTAATGCCAGGAAGGAAGAAATGGAAAGACAGCAAATGAAGGATTGGATTCGTGAGACATTACAAGGAAGGTATGGATTCACATCACCACATCTCGTTTAACCCTTTAGCATGTAACCCGGCCACATCTGGCCCAAATATTCTACCCATTTTATATTCAAACTGACCAGATCTGACCTCTCACACCTCCCTTATAATGTCATTGTACAAATAAACAATCACATCATTGAAATCTCAAAGCTATAAAATAATGCAGGATTAATTCAAGACAATGTAAGTAAATGAGCATTACTTTTGATTAGAATCTGAATGCTAAAGGTTTAATTAAATCTCTGAGACGAGTTAACAAGATTATATTTTTCCATAGACTAATTAATTAACCTCTTCTTTAGCAATAAAACATTGTTTTAATTATTTTAAATCTAATTAAATTTTTAGATATATGAGATGAGTCATTTACAAGATTATATTTTCCCACAAACTAATTAACCTGTTCTTTAGCAATAAAACATTGTTTTAATTATTTTATATCAACACTACATACCAATCGGTTTCAACTCTGATCATCATCAGTCAGATGTCTACATAAATTACAAGCTTTATTAGTGTTCGTCTCCTCAGTTATGAAAGATCTTTGAGGAACATTTGCTGTGCCCCCTACACTTTTCATTCCAGTCACTTCAAGAACATTCACTGCAGCTCTTCACACCAGCCCCTTCACCACCACTGTGGCCCCTACATCTACCATTTCTATTCCAGCTACAGCCCTGCCACCTGTCACTCCCTTGCTTCTATGGACCATAAATTCATTGATATCGAACTCGTTGTTGAACTTATCAAGCATATTTGCTACAAGAAAGAGGTGAGTGTGTAAATATAATGGAAATATCGATTTCAAATTTTGGCACAAAGCCAGCAATTTTAGGGGAGGTTGGGGTTAAGTTGATTACACTAACCCCAGTGTTCAACTGGTACTTATTTTATCAACCCCAAAAGGATGAAAGGCAAAGTTGACCACAGCAGAAATTGAACTCAGAATGTAAAGACAGACGAAATGCTGCTAAGCATTTTGTCCTGCATGCTGACAATTCTGCAAGTTCTCTGCCTTTAACATTATGTAAATATTAATACAAACTCGTTACCAGTTTGAATATGCTTGAGGCATTTTCAAATCCATAAGAAAGCCACCTCAAGCATTTGAACTTGTAACAGTGATGTGTATAAATTAGCAATGTCACCCCAGAATGTGAGTATATTTGACCCCACCCACTTCTAAAAGGAACTTTTAAGGGATGATACGAACCTCTGGATGAAACAAATAAGAGATAATTCTCCTCCTGGTTAAGAAGCTAGTCCTTCATTGCACCTGTCAAAGCTAATGAAAGACAGATCCCTTAAGCAACATCATGAAATACATCTCACTTGAAGTATTTCTGACAAATATGTAATCTCCAACCCATTCCAGCAAGGAACCTGGACGTTAAACCTTTTTTTTTTCTCCATATTTCTGTTGAAATACACTTTGTTTCAATTAATTTAAAAAATAACGAAGAATTTAATAAAATAACTTTATCATTATTAAGCTGGTATTTGGAACATAAATCAGCTTGATATTTTCATGGAAGTTTTTAATTTAGATCAGTTTAAAACATGGGACCCAATATTTACCTGGTATTACTTATAGCTTTATCTTCTTCAAGTTCCACCATTAAAAAAAAAAAAACAATCACTTTACATTGGGTATTTCAGTTTAATACTTTGAAGATGTTATTTGATTTCCAGGATGGTGCCATTCTTGTATTCCTTACTGGTTGGGAAGAAATCCGAAAAACCAATGACCTCCTCAACAAAGATCCCACATTCAACAGCCGTATGTTTTGTTGGCCATTTTGATCTGTTTTGTTCTGTCCTTGTAATGTTGCTGTTATGTGTTTGTGGAGATGCCTGAAGGTTAGAAAACCGGGGTTGGCAGGTAGGGGAATAGTTTTTAAATTGCTTGACCAGTGGAGCAAGGGCAGAACTGATGAGCCCATTTTTTTTTCCAGGGCCTCCGTGAGTGGTAGGAAAGAGAGTGACTCTCAGATGGAAGCCCTGGGTTATGGGTACAAGAGAGAGAGAGTGATCCTTAGATGAGAACCCTGATTTACTGGTGGGAGATAGAGGGACCTTTAAATGGGAGCCCTGATGTTCTGGTAGGGGAGAGAGAGAGTGACCATTAGATGAGAACCCTGGTTTAATGGTGAGAGAGAAAGAGTGAGCCTTAGATGGAAGCCCTTGTTTGAATGTTTGCAACACAATGGACTCTAAAATAAAAGTACCCAAGGACCAGGAGTCATACCAAGTCTTCCGCTCCAAAACAGGAACGGAGTCCCTCTCATTGACTCCCACATGGTTTCTGTCCCCAGATTTCATGACTCAAGGCTCAAGATAGAAGACACCTGCCTAAGCTGCTGTGCTGTGGGATTGAACCTGCAACAACATAGTTACAAGGCAAACTTCTTAACCACGTGGTCATGTTTATGACTTTGGTGACACATGGAGGTGAATGGTGGAGGTGGGTGGTAGCAATGACATGTGGAGAGGAACAGTGGCGATTAATGTGGTGATGACATATGGAGATTAATTTGACCATGACATGTGGGAGTTTATGTGAGATTTGACAGCTATTTCTATCAGCTGAGGCAACCACATTGGGATACTTATTTCCTTATTGCCCACAAGGGGCTAAACATAGAGGAGACAAACAAGGACAGACAAAGGGATTAAATCGATTACATCGACCCCAGTGCACAACTGGTACTTAATTTATCAACCCCGAAGGATGAAAGGCAAAGTTGACCTCGGCAGAATTTGAACTCAGAACGTAGCGGCAGACGAAATACCGCTAAGTATTTCGCCCGGCATGCTAACGTTTCTGCCAGCTCGACGCCTTGCGATTCTACCATGGGATTCTAACCATTGTTTGGTGTTTAGTTGCTACCAACACCATCAAGAACAGCAACAGCAACAACTAGAACTTCCTTCAGTAGAGCGAGGGAAACGAAGAGA
>NC_069005.1:32184725-32192583 GCF_001194135.2 Octopus bimaculoides
GACTGTGGCCATGCTGGAGCACCGCCTTTAGTCGAGCAAATCGACCCCAGGACTTATTCTTTGGAAGCCTAGTACTTATTCTATCAGTCTCTTTTTGCCGAACCGCTAAGTTACGGGGATGTAAACACACCAGCATCGGTTATCAAGCGATGTTGGGGGGACAAACACAGACACACACACACACACATATATATATACATACACATATATATGACTGGCTTCTTTCAGTTTCTGTCTACCAAATCCACTCACAAGGCTTTGGTCAGCCCAAGGCTATAGTAGAAGACACTTGCCCAAGGTGCCACGCAGTGGGACTGAACCCAGAACCATGTTGGTTGGTAAGCAAGCTACTTACCACACAGCCACTCCTGCATCTCAAAATCTTTTTCTTGTATTCTTCTGTGTATAAGAAATAAAAATAAATAAAACCAAGCCATTTTCTCTTCTCTTCCTCTCTTTTTATTCCTCAGTATTACTATTGATGATGTTGTTTATGTCATCGATTGCGGCAAAATCAAAGTGAAACATTTTGAACCAGAGAAAAATCTAACGTCGCTTGAACCCCAACTGGTGTCCAAAGCAAATGCTAAACAGCGCCGGGGACGAGCAGGCAGGTAAGTAGAGGTTTCTTGCATCAGTATTAATAATGATAATGAGGGCAAATGGCTCAGTGGTCAGGGTGTTGCACTCGTGATCTAGCGATTGTGATTTCAATTCCTAGCATTGTGTTCTTGAGCAAAACCCTTCATTTCACATTGCTCTGCGATACATCGACATCTGATGCGTGGCACACCGTGCCTCTGTTCAGGCAAGATCGATTTGATGGAAAGAGCGAGGTAATGTGCCGCACGAACACTTGATTGCTACAAACAAATCCTTTGTGCTGGTCGTTCGGTAAAAGCTGAACGCTCATGTGTCATCAACAGGAGAATCTGCCATTGTCGTCATCATTGCCGCCGCCATCGCCACTGCTGATGGTGCTGCTGCTGCTGTTTTGTCTTGCATCCTTTCAGGGTTGATTAAATAAATACCAGTCAAGTTCTGGAGTTGATATGAATGACTAGCACCCCCACCCCCCCAAAATCTCAGTCCTTTGTACCTATAGCAGAAAGGATTATCATTAAAATGGTAAGCCAGAAGAATTGTTATCATGTTGGCCAAAGTGCTTAGCAGTATTTCTTCCGGATCTATATGTAATGCGTTCAAATCCCTCTCAGGTCAACTTTACATTCCATCCCCTCGAGGTTGGACTCATTTTGTTTTTTTTTTATTGTCTCCTACTCTAAATGAAAGCTTGTCTTTCATACCATGTATACACACCAGCCCTTAAAATTCCCTTAGGCCTCAAGAAGCTGCATTCTATCTAAAAGTTGTTTTTCAGGTGTCGATCACAGGAAATTTAGAAATGTTTTTTGTGGTAGGGGTGGTGTTTTTATGCTACATGTTGGTCCTTTTGAACAATTATTGATTGCAGAATTTTCCCTTGTTTTATGTTTTTCTTGGTTCCACTGGAAGAGTGCAGCCAGGTGAGTGTTATCACCTGTATTCCACATTTACTGAGTCAATACTGGATGACTATCTCCTACCTGAAATGTTGAGAACACGGCTAGAGGAACTCTGCTTACAAATTAAGGTAAGACATGTAAAGGTGTAATCTACCTTAGGATTTTAGATTAACGAAGCAAAACTGTTGAGCAGATAAGGTTGGGGAATTAAGTTCTGCTCTTTTGGCATGGATTCTATGGCTGTAAAGAACCTCTGCTTACAAATTAACTCGTTTGATACCAACCTACTTGAGACTATCCCTGGTTAGTGATCTTAATTAAAACCTTCCATCAAAAAATATTAATTTATGTTCCAAATACCAGTTCAACCATTTAGCATTTAAACCTGTTGTATCTGGCCCAAATAGGCTACCTGTTTTATGTTCTAACCAGCCAGATCCAGCCTATCACACCTGTCCTTCAATGTCATTATAGAATATACAATCGCATCAACAAAATATCATAGTGGTTTCGCACCATTATCATTGAAACCACTCAATCTTGGAGGTGCCAGTGCTGTTATTAAGCTACTGGGGAAAAAGCTAGCGAATGTATAGTGAGACAGAAACAAACAAGACATTATATAAATACAACAGATGAAGAATTATGCATATGCCTTGTGCCAAAATTTGAAACCATTATTGTTATTATTATTATCATTGTTGTTGTAATTATTTTTATTATTCTTTTTGCCAGTTATTGAAGTTGGGAAAAATTATTCCATTTGTGGAGAAAGCAATCCAGACTCCATCATTACAAGCATTAAACTCAGCCATCAAAATCTTACAAGACCTGGTAAGTTGCTGTAGTTCCAACCGTTATCATTAACATCATCATCATCATTCTCTCTTTTACTTCCTTTTCTATTTGAAACAATATAATCAGTCTGGTTCACATTCCTATCTGGCACCACCACTCTTTCTCTTTCCCTTCCGTTTGCTCCCTTCCCTTAACCCAGGGCCCACGTGGCCCTTGGGGGGGTCCACATAAGATTTTGTTGTTAGAATTTATGTGCAATAAAAAGCTTATACTTCTCATCATCAACATTTAACGTCTGTAGTCCATGCTGGTATGGGTTGGACAGTTTGACCAGGGCTGGCCAGCTGTAATGCTGCACCAGACTCCCGTCTGATTTGGCCAAGTTTCTACAGCTGGTTGCCCTTCCTAACGCCATCCACTCCAAGTGTGTAATTTTTACATGCCACCAGCACAGGTGGTGGCATGTAAAATGATGATGAGTGACTGGTGATGGTGATGGTGGTGATATACATTTTTAAAAAAGTTTTATTACATAATGTTGTTTTATTTTGTAGAATGCTCTCGACCAGGATGAAAACCTCCTGCCTCTGGGTAAACACTTGGCCCGCATGCCTGTGGACCCACATTCCGGGAAGATGATCCTGTTTGGTGCCATGTTTTGTTGCCTCGACCCCATCCTCACGGTTGCCGCCAGCTTAAGCTTTAAAGACGCTTTTGTTGTCCCATTGGTAAGTTGATCTATGTTGACCCAGCCATTGTTATCCCACTGATAAACCCATCAAAATTTGTGGGCCTGTGTCAGTGTGGCTTCAGGTTCAATTCCACTGTACATATATATAAACAAGTGTATACGAGAACATAGCTATGATATATTTTTTTACTTATTTCAGTCATTTGACTGCGACCATACTGGAGCATTGCCTTAAAGGGTATTTTTTTTTTTTAGTAGACTTACCCAAAGTTCCATGCAGTGGGACTGAACCCAGGACCATGTGGTTGGGAAGCAAGCTACTTACCACACAGCCACATCTGTTTTCTATATGTTTGTGTATTTATATTTATTTACGTTTTTTTTTTTTTATTAGGGAAAGGAAAAAGCAGCGGATCAACAGCGGAAGATGTTGGCAGAAGGAAGCAAGAGCGACCACATTATGTTAATTAACGCATACAAGGTAACGCTGTGTGTGTGTGTGTATGTGTGTGTGTGTGTGTGTGTGGTATAGTAGAGTGGCGAAGATGTTAGGGGCTATAACAAAAATGGGGCTGCATACTTTAGAGTTCTTTGTCTTTGTAGGGTATATCTGGCATTTGAACCTGACACTATGAGGTTGCAAATCAAACTTGTTTAAACAACAACACCTGTTCTCTGCTTCCAAAGCATCAGAAGATATCAATTGATTGATTTGTGTGTGGGAAGAAATCACCAATCAGTTGATCTGTGTGTAAGAGGAAGTTGGGAAATATGAATAAAGAATTTCTTGCCAAAATGAAAGAAAAAGAAGAAAAATATTTCTTTTACTTTTCAAAAGAACAAAAAAAAAAAGTTTTTTCCCTTCAACCTCATCCCACCCCCTTACAACTCCCTCCCTTCTTCCTACTTGCTGACCACTTACTTTGTTTATGTCCAAGACTGACCGATTTTTCAATCAAGAATCAACAGGAAATTACCAAATGTAATCTTAATCAGATGTTGTTGTTGTTGTCGTCAATGTGTGTAACCCTAACCCTAACCCTAACCCTAACCCTATCCCTTCCAGTTGGCCCTGGTTGAAGAAGGCGGCCAATTAGCGGATGTGAGAACGTCTGATAGATTACTTGATGCTAATCATTCCGGCTAATGCTCTCCAAGTTCAAATCTTACTGAAGTCAGCTTTGTCTTTCACCCCTCCAGGGTCAATAAATAAAATACCAGGCCCATACTGGGGTTGTTTTCTTCCTTTTCTCTCTCATTCTTTTGTATGTATCTGTCTGTCTATCTTTCTCTCCATCTCTCTCTCAGGGCTGGAGAAAGTCTGTAGCTGCACGTTATGATTACTCCTACTGTCACCAGAACTTTCTCTCTTTCAACACACTTAAGGTAAGAACTCTTGTTTTTTTTTTTGTTTTTTTTTTACTAATTCCTCCTCTCAATGTATATATTTTGATGTAGTGTTTTATTTATTTTCCTTGTTTTTTTTTTTAATTTTTAGCTGCTGAAAGAGATGAAGGGTCAGTTTGCATCCTTGATCCATCAACTTGGCTTCATATCACAACCAAATCCATCAGAGAGAACTGCTAACAGAAATTCTGGTAGGCCCTTCCCCATTAGAACTTTGTATATATGTATATATGTATTCATTCGTTCGTTCGTTCATTCATTCATTTATTCAACATTTGCAGACGTTAATCCAGGCATGTTTTATCTCTCTCTCCATCTGTTTTCTTTCCTTATTCCTTTCTGTAGAAGAGCATAGGTTCGAAACATCAAAGACTCTCTCACTTTTCCTGAGCATCAAACAAATACACCTTGTTTGTTGTCCCCTCAACTTTTTCTGCCTTCTGATTATTTTTATACAATTTTGAACGATTATATGCATTCAATTTTTTTTCCACCTGGATTTACTGCAATGTTGGATTTTAACAACCTTATCGTTTATTGAGCTTTTAATTACTGTCGATTTAGTTTTTAATACATGAATTCTCTCTGCATCGATATAAAAATATGTGTGTGTGTGTTTATATCTGTGTGTGTTTTGTATTTTGTTTCAGATAACCTGGAGTTGATCAAAGCCATTATTTGTGCCGGTCTTTACCCAAACGTTGCCAAAGTACAGAAACCTTCAATGGGGAAAAGGTAAGTCAGTTCCACCACCATCTGATCTGGCAGAGTTTCTACAGCTGGATGCCCTTCATAACGCCAACCACTCCGAGAGTGGGGTTGTATGTAAAGTCGTTGCCCCAAATTTAATGTTTGTTCTATAACCAATGCTTCTTTATCTTTGTCTCTTTTATATTTGAGCCCTTATTTTGCAGTCCTATAAACCCTTTTCTTTCTGTAAAAGGAGACAAATATTATTTCTTGTTGTATATATTTACCTATATATATATGTATGTATCTATATGACGGACTCTCCCGTCAAAGATGACATACGAGCCTTTCAGCTTTTGCCGAACGCCCTGCACAAAAGATTTGTTTACAGGGATCGAATGTTATGGGCTGTACATTAGCTCAGTCTCTCCCTCCATCACATCGACGTTGCCTGAACAGCTGCATGGTGTACCATGTACCATGCATCGGGTGTGAAAGTGATCTCGGAGCAACGTGAAATGAAGTGTTTTGCTCAAGAACACCACACACCACCCATTCTAGGAATTGAAACCACGATCTTGCAATCATGAGTGCAACACCCTAACCACTAGGCCATGTGCCCTCTCACACATATATATCACACGCATGCACACACACACCCTTGTATAACCACTGTACACTGTGTGTGTCATCCTATGTTATGTTTTACAGACCCACCTTACTACAGACCAAGATAGAGAAGAGGGTCTCTCTCCACCCGAAATCTGTCAATTCCACGGAATCAGTGTTTGAATCAAAATGGTTGATTTACCACCAAATGTTGAAGACGTCGGGGGTGAGTAATGCCTTGTTGTTGTTGTTGTTGTATTTGTGTTGTGAGGTTGGGGTTATTAGGCTATGGTTGTTGAGATAACATTATTGAAGTGAGACAGTGGTGGGGGTGTTAAGGATGAAAGATGGTGATGGTGACAGCATGTCTGTGCAGAAGGGTGAAAGGAGTCAAATGGGCCTCGACAGAGCGCAAAGGGCCTTAGCTAAACATCACAAGGCATTTTGCCTGATCTGTCGATTCTGCCAATCCACCACCACATCATCAACATCATTGTTGTCATTGGGTCGGACAGAGTTTAGTGGGGTATATTTTCTACAGCTGGATGCTTTTACTGTAGCCAAACCTCACCTGTTTCCAAGCAAGTATTTCCCTACAGCCAGACATGTTCCTACAGAAAGGCCTCAAATTGCAGGAAAACAAGACATTACCACCAGTATCTAATACTTTATTTTATTGAACCCAAAAGGATGAAACATAAAGTTGACCCTGGCTAGATTTCAACACATAATGTAAAAAGGCTGTAGCAGCAGCAGTAGTAGTAGTAGTAGTACTAATAGTGGTGGTGGTGGTGGTGGTTGGAGTGGTAGAATGATGGTATTACTTCTTTTGTTTTTTTTTCTTTTTTGTTTGTTGTTATCTAGCTTTGTTTTTGGTTTTTTTTTTTATTTCTTTGTTAATTAGTTTTGTTAATTATGGAACTGTTGGTGTTAATTCTCTTTTTTGCAGATCTACCTCCATGATTGTACCATTATCTCACCCTACCCACTTCTATTCTTTGGTGGACCAATAGGCATCAAAAGGGTAAGTCTCTCTACTGTTGTCATGGCGATTGTGGTAGTCGTCGTGCTTATTGTTGCTATGGTGATTTTCTTGATGCGAATGGTTTTGTTGTCGTGACTGTTGAGAATCGGAGAGCCACAATGATGTAAAAAGACTCCTCATATTTGTCCCTAATAAGCATAACCCCCCCCCCACACACTCATTTCTTATAATCCTTGTAATTTCATGAACACATACACCACTACTGCCATCCAAGCATTTGAATTCTGTTCTTTGAGTCGATTCCTCATTCTTTCCGCCGTTTCCTTGCAGGATGGTGACCAAGACTGCATTACGGTGGATGAATGGATTGTTTTCCAGGCCTCTCCAAAGACAGCAGCTCTTGTGAAGGCAAGTATTTCTATCATCATCATCATCACCATCACGTATACGCAAGATTGCTAAGCATAATCATGTGGTTGAATGAGGAGCAGGGAGGATTACAGGTAAGATCACCGCCATCAATTTACCATGAGGAAAGTTTACCAAGAAAATATATCCTCAATATTTCGTTGTTGGATTTGGTTTGCAAGATTCTTTATGTGAGTTTGTGTATTGAAGCATATTTCGTTGTGTCTGGAGAGAGTCATTCTCTTTTAGTGCCTTATTATTTAACACACCCACCAGTAAAGTTTCCACTCATTTACTTATTTATTTTTCCTAAAAATTTTCGAACGGACAGAGTCAACGGCCATTGAAAAGATTGCAAGAGACAACAAAAATTAATCATTGCTAGGTAGGCATAATTAATTACATCATAGAGCACCTGACACTCACTCTGTCTCAAATTAGATATTTTAAATCTAATTTATCTGTTTATCTTTGCAAGTCACTTAGCACAGCAAAATGTAATATATTTATCAAATATATATATAAACATTATATTATGAATACTGTAAGAGGCACTGGTATGGCTGTGTGGTAAGAAGTTTGCTTCCCGACCACATGGTTCTGGGTTCACTCCCACTACATGGCAACTTGGGCAAGTGTCTTCTACTATAGCTCCAAAGCCTTGGTAGACAGAACTGTAAAAAGCCCACCGTGTGTGTGTGTGTGTGTGTGTGTGTGATTTTCTTTTGATATTGCATAACTGATTATCTCCCTTTTCGATCAGGA
>NC_069005.1:32194044-32200605 GCF_001194135.2 Octopus bimaculoides
GCAGCAGAGCAAAGCCAGAGTGGTGGTCCAGGGGCACATCTGAAGATCACTTTGAATGTCTTTTTTTTTTGTTCGGAGTGTGTGTTGCACCTGATGAGGATTTGGTAGATGGAAACTGAAAGAATCCCATCACACGTGTGTGTGTGTGTATGACTTTGCATCTGTGTTTGCCCCCTACTTCCGGTATAAGTGTTCTTTTACTTGTTTCAGTCATTTGACTGTGGCCATGCTGGAGCAGTGCCTTTAGTCAAACAAATCGACTTTATTGTTTGTAAGCCTAGTACTTATTCTATCAGACTCTTTTGCTGAACTGCTAAGTTACGGGGGACGTAAACATACTAACATTGGTTGTCAAGCGATGGTGGGGGGGCAAACAGACACACACACACACACATATATATATATATGACGGGCTTCTTTCAGTTTCCGTCTACCAGATCCACTCACAAGACTTCAGTCAGCCTGAGGCTATTAGTAGAGGACACTTGCCCAAAGTCCCACGTAGTGGGACTGAACCCGGAACCATGTGGTTGGTAAGCAAGCTTCTTACCAGACAGCCACTCCTGCACCTGTAACTTAGCAGTTCAGCTAATGAAAGAAACCAATACAATAAGTACCAATCTAAAAAAATAAAAAAATTTCTTCAAGGCAGTGCCCCAGCA
The DNA here is from genome assembly GCF_001194135.2 of Octopus bimaculoides. NCBI lineage: Eukaryota > Metazoa > Mollusca > Cephalopoda > Octopoda > Octopodidae > Octopus > Octopus bimaculoides. The sequence continues at coordinate 32,194,707 of NC_069005.1, forward strand.
TGACCACCACCCATAGTCTAATGACTGACGCAAGTCAGATAAAAGAATAAAGCCTGCTTTATCAAAGATGGCTTGGAACTTAAACATCAACCACAACCATCATAACCTTGGCTTAGCACTGTCTCCCTCACCCCACCCCCAGGCCTTTCTCTTCTCCCCCCCCACCTCCATCTCTCAAAGACAGAACAACATTATTATGATTGTTATTTGCAAGGATAAGATTTCAATGTGTTATGCTCCACCCCCACCACCAACCGGCATCACCCCACACCAACCTTTCAATACACAAAGAAAAGAGCCCAGACACTGGAATGTTCTAGATATGATTGTTGTTATAATACTCAGGTGAAATTGGATAACGAGGGCAAGAAAATAATAACAGCAGGTAAGTTGTTTTGGTCAGGTAAATAAATAGATACCTTTTTCTATAGATAATGTGGCGCCATCTCGATTCAAATTCTTATGCACACACAGATAGAGAGATAGACAGATGGACAGACAGACAGATAGATAGACAGGTGTGTATGAGGCAAAGAGTCAAGGAGAAAGAAATGGAGGTGTGTGTGTAAGGGAGAGAGGTGCAGAGGGTCAAGGAGAAAGAAATGGAGAGAGAGAGTGAAGAAGGAAGAGAACAAGAGGTGGAAGAAAGACAACTGAGAATAGAGAAAGGGGGATGACAAGGAGGAGAGAAATGCAAAAAAGAGATGTAGATAGAATGAGTGAAGGAAAGAGAGAGAGAGAGACTTGAAGAGAATGTCAGCAAGAGAGAAAAGAAGAAAGAATCTGACAAATAGAGAGAAAGAAAAGGGAGAAGAAACCTGAGCAGTATAAGTGGGCGGGGGGGGATAAAGAGTAAGGAGGAGATGTGAAGTAAGAGAGAGCAGCACAGAGACTAGAATGAGGGGAGGGGGGAATCACATGACAATCTCTATCAAGGGCACGGCCCCACCAACTAGGAAATATCTCTCTCTCAACATGAACAACACAATAAAAGTCTTTTCCAAGTTGATACAAATCCTTGTGTGACCTCTCTCCCGCTGGTGCTGACCTCACTCGTCTAACTGACAAGCACAGTCGTGGTTGCTGTGGAGTCGAGAACCTTCTTAACTGTATGGCTCCTGGTTCATTCCCAGTGGGAGTCATCGTGATCAAGGGTCTTTTATTATAACCCTGGGCAGACTGAAGACCAGGATCACAAAACTCACTACCCAACCATATGGTTCTGACTTCAGAGGGAAAAAAGCACCCACTACACTCTGAGTGGTTGGCATTAGGAAGGGCATCCAACTGTATATATGTGTGTGCATGTCTTTGTTTGTCCCCACACTGGTTGATAACCAGTGTTGCTTTGTTTATGTCCCCATATGTTTCCCAAGATTCTTGATATGAAATTGTTGAGTTGAACAAAAGTCATTGTGCTTCAAGAAAGTCAATCTCTCAAAACACACCACGAGCTGGTTGTAGTTCATTCCTGGTTTAGCAATTAATCAGTAATTTGATTTTGTTTAATTGGTTTGTCAAAAGGCTTTCGTCAAAGTAAAGAGCTCTCACATACAAGGTGTGTGTGTATGTGAGAGCAGAGATGAGGTGTGGATGGTGGGGGGAGGACAAATGATTACAAATTTTGACAAAGTGATTAATTTGCTAATGTATTAACAAATTATCCTATTAATTCATTAATACTAAAGTGAAATACAACCAGTTCTTGTATATTAACGGGCAGTTTCCGTGAGTGGATGAGGTATACAGAAACTGAAAAAAGCTTTCTCAATGAACAAATGTCTACACATACACACATCATCATCGTCGTCGTTTACTGTCCGCTTTCCATGCTAGCATGGGTCGGACGATTTGACTGAGGACTGGTGAACCAGATGGCTACACCAGACTCCAATCTGATTTGGCAGTTTCTACAGCTGGATGCCCTTCCTAACGCCAACCACTCCGAGACAAAAGTCTAGGACTGAGTGGAGACGAGGCTGACAGAGAGAGAGAGATATACATATATATTCATAAAAACAACTTGCTCCTTTGACATAAATAAACTTCAAAACAGGGAACGCAAACTAAAAGATTCAACAAGATCTAACACGGAGGGAACAAAAAAAAAAAGACAAAAAACAAAAAAAAAAAGACCCAAACTGGAGGCAGAAACCACACAAGAAATGATGTAAGTGAAAATAAATCAAATAATATTTTTTTTCCGTTTTAATTTTTATTTTTAAAGGAATTGTTTTATTATTTAGTAAAGTAACAATTCTTGTTTTTGAATTTGAATAAAAGTTCATTGTGTTTAAATTTAATTCTGACCAATAGAAAAAAAAAAAAAGAAATAAGATGAGGGTGGTTGCGGTTGTGGGTTTAAGCTGCATGAATGAATGCCAGATGTCCTTCCTGTCACCACCCGACTCTCCCTTTACTGGTTTCCAAATAAGATAAAATTTCTTCACAAGCGGATTGGAAAATGAATGACCCCCACTCATGACAGAGATGCTTGTTTGCAACCATCACGTGACAGTCAAGACAAAGACACACATACCTTACTTATTTGCACACTTTTCTACACACAGCATTCCCACTTGGTTTCTAATTCTTTCCTTGCTCTCTCTCTCTTTCTTACTCCAATGTTTTCCTACTGATGAAGGATTAATGTTCAAAACATTAAAACTCTTTCCTTTTCTTCATACTAATACAATATTTGTTAAAAACATGTCCATCTTGTGTTGTCTTTTCCCTTTTTGTTCATTATATTTTCAACACATACACGAAGGGCTTTTTTTCAGTTTTCCTCTTCTAAATCTGCATCACAAAACTTTGATTGGCCCAGGGTTAGAGGAAAAGATACTTGCTCAAGGTGTCATGCACTGGGATTGAACCCAAAACGACATTTAAGAAGCAAGCTTCTTATCCAGTCATTCCTACATAAACAGTCAAAAGGTTCTATGAACAATCCCCCCCCCCACCATAACATTTTGTAGGTGCCCTTTACTAATATCTATAGCCTTTGGGTTACACTGAGCCCTGTGAATGAAATGGGGAGGGGGTAGATGTAAACCGTGTTGTAACTTATCACATGTGGATTGAGCCTGGGATTCAAACGGTACCCCCTTGTTGTCTACAAAACTTCACTGATATAGATTGAGGATTATGTTAAGGGAACATATATCTGTGGTGTACTCAGCCACTTACACTTTAATTTAATGAGTTGGTGGTCATTCAAATAAATGAAAGCTCATCAGTGAAGCCCCCACAACGGAGTAGAACCTGTATCAAATGTTAGGAGTTTCCCTATGTTTTGTCACTGAAACTGGGTGAGCCCTAGCTATGAAGGGACTGCACTTACAATTGCTTTCAAATTGTTGGCACAAAGCTAGTAATTTCAGGGGAGGATGAAATGCTGCTAAGAATTTTGTCTGGCAATTTAATGGTTCTGCTAGCTTGGCCCCTTAGAACTGAAAAGGGACCAAGCCTTGTCCTGTACACACTCTGACACACACACACACACACACAGTCTGCTTTCTATGTCGGCATGGGTTGGATGTTGTGATAGGGTCCAATGGATTAGAGGGCTATTCTTTATCAAGTCCCTTCAGTTTTCTGGAGTGTTTCTCCAGCTGGATGCCCTTACTAATGCTAAACCCTCTAAAGTGTGTACCAGGTGCGTTTTACAGGGTACCAAAACTTTATTACATAAGAAAAAAGGTATTGAAGGTGGAGGAAAAATAGACTAACAGGGAGAGGGAGAGGAAGGAAGATAGAGAAAGTGGAGAAAGAAATAACATGAATTTTAAAATCAGTCCTTCATCAAATATAACGACATAGTTTCAAGGTTAGCTTCAATTAATTAACACACTTCATTAGTCGTAACGAGTTAGGCAATATGTGGATTTATTAGATGTTTCAAAATACAAAAAAGTAAAAAAAACATTAAATGTTAAAAAAAAAAACAAAACAGCAACACAAAACAATTCCTTTATTCTCTTACCTGTTTAAAAGAAAAAAAAAAAAGTCACTGTGGCCAAACTGGAACACCACCTGCAAGGGGTCAGTTGATCCAACTGACCCCAGTATTTGTATTTTAAGTCTGGTACTCATTCTCCCATTCTCTTTTCGCTGTACTCCTACATGACAGGGATGTAAACAAACCAACATCGCCTGTCAAGGAGTGAGAGCGTTTAACTGCCATGTTCCAACAAGTCAGAAGACCGTGTTGAGCTCCTATATTAATTTTGGCATCGTTTTTTATGGCTGAATGCCCTTCTTAATGCCAACCACTTTACAGAGCAGACTGGGTGCTTGTTTTTTTTTTTTTTTTCATGGCACAAGCACTAGTAAGATGGCATACATATATATCATTTAACATCCATCTTCCAAACTGGCATGGGTTAGATGGTTTGACATGAAAGAGCAAGGTACCAGGTTCTATTGTCTGCTTTAGCATGGTTTCTATGGCTGGGTCCCCTTTCTGATGCTAACCACCTTACAGAGTGTTTAGGGTGCTTTTTATGTGGCACCCAACACCAGAGGGGAGGTTGCCATGTGACTTGCGAGACAAAGACCACTCACCCCAGGAGTTGGGAGTGGAGTCAAGGGAGGTGGGTTTGAGCCAGTTGAGAGATTAAAGTATAACAGAGGGATAGAGATTGGCGTCTTACTATAGGGGAGGTACTTGGCTACCCCCAGTAGGTAGAGAAAGAAAGATGGTGTAAGGGATGTATTGGGACACACCCATATGGTACAGAGGGGGAGGTTTCATAAGAGTGTGAAGGGGAGATGTTTAGAGATGGGGAAGAGATGACTGTAGCAAGCGATGGAGCAGCTAGGACAGGGGAGCACCACTACATCCACAGATATGGCATGTGGGCTAGTCAGGGCATGCGTGTGTGTGCGAGTGTGGTGGAGTATTCTAGAACAGAAAGCAAATGGATTCTGTCAGTTTTGTCGAGGATTTTGTTCAGTCAACTGAATTACCTGCTCTTGAATTGGTGTCTAAGTGGCTGAATACCCCCCCCCCCCAGTTACGTGTACCATTCAAGTAGAATCCGTGTGACATAGTGACAAGGCTGGACAGGAACAATCCATCCAACAGGCTTCATTACAGTTTCCATCTACCCAGTTTTATTCACAAGGTATCAGTTAACTCAAGGCAAAGGTTAAGACTGTCCCATGACGCTACACTTTAGGGATTGAACCCAGGTCCTAGTGGTTACATCTTTTGCTCTTCTACAGTGACCAGAAGGTGTCCCCTTCTCCCATCAAATATTTCACATAAAAACACATATTCTAAACAAACCACAGACACACATACGCACACAGTCTTCAAGCAGAAAACTGAAGATCTGACACAAGGCTATACATTTATATTGGAGGGAAACAAGAATATGTGATGTTCATGCCTTTCTCAACAGCATTAATACTGTAAGGAATGTGAAGTAAACAACCCTCTGACCAGAAATTTATACCAATTAAAAGTGGACTTGGCGTGGTACAAAGAAAGTGTTTGCCTCTTTAGACTCATTATCACAAACGTCCTTTGTCCTCACTTTGTTAACGACATGTTAATTAGACATATTTTTCGTTTAACTGAAGAATTATTTATAGAGCTTGGTTGAGATTGTTTGACATGCATGCCTTTCTCAACAGCATTAATACTGTAAGGGAATGTCAAATATGCTTATAACTGGGAAATCAAAATCAAACCTGCTATGTGTGTGACCAAGACGCCCCAAGCGAACTTGTCTTTGCTCGTTAATCTCAAACCACCAGCTCTCCCACTGCCTTCTGTGAATCACCATAAAAAGTGTTTTAAAACTTCCGCTTTAGCTACAAAGTCATAGCCCCCCCCCCCAACCACACACGCATGCACATATGGAATGAGATTGTGTGGCAGCAATCCTTT
>NC_069005.1:32202572-32210346 GCF_001194135.2 Octopus bimaculoides
AATCTCACTGCTTTTTTTCTTTTAGTTTTTTTGTTTGTTGTTTTTTTTTAAATTGTTGGGTTTTTTTTTATATATATATTTTTTATTTACTCCTTGATAAACACTCGTGTTAAAAAAAATAAAAATGAAATTTAAATATTATTGTTCAAGTCACACAGATAAATAAATAAATAAATATCAGCCATAAAAAATATTCCAGGTTCATTAAAAAAAAAAAGAAAAACAATTTAAAGAAAAAAAAAAATTCCAACATTCTATTGTGGTTACAATTGTTTTTTTGTTAAAAAAAAAAAATCAATACAAATGAAAAAAATCTAATTCCACACCAGTGATCCTATGCCACCACCCCACTTCTTCCAAACAACCCCTACCACACACACACAGGTCCACTATGAGCCTACAAGTTTAGGAGGGAAACTTTGTGCCAGTTTCCACAATATTTAAGCAACCAAGAGCTGTACCACAAGCCCTAGCACTTGTTCAATGGGACAGGATGCTAGTCTGTCAAAGGGTTAACTCCCAGCTGCTGTTGCAGCTCCTGCTACACATTTTTTTTTGCTGCCGCTGAGTGGACTGAAGTAATATGAAGTGAAGTGCCTTGCTCAAGGATACAATGCACTGACCAGTCTGAGAATCGATGCCGAGAACTTACAGCCACGGCTACAATAGCCTTACTCCAAGGCAATGTGCCTTCTCACACACACACAAACACACATATATATATAATATACACACATATACGATATATATATTCAATGGTATATAGTATACATACATAAGTTACATATATAAACACATACACAAACAAACACATTACAACTTTCATTTGACAAAATTTCAAATTTATCTGGAATTCCTATTTTGTATGGTAAAAATAAAATGAAATAAAAATGAATTAAATTAAATAAAAATTCAACCAATCCAAAAGTCCATGTATTTTAATTACTGGCCTTCCAAATTAGAATATAGCTGAGGGAGGTGGGCCACAGCAAGGATCATTGGTGCAAGGTAGACGATGCTCTTTCCTCCTTTTTCACCCCTGTGACCACCAAAAGCACAACTCGAAAACCTCAAATATCATATTTCCGAATTGTTGTTTTTTTTTTTTTGGCAAGTGATCTGATCTGGAACCACTGAGTGGCAAAAACAAAGAATTACATTATAAAAGAGCTGTTTTTAACCATTTACAAACACACAGAATTTGTTGCAACCGCTTTGGGTTTATTTCTTGCTCTACTATTAACCCATTACCTACCAGTGATCACTTAAAATTACAAATTTCGTAATTATCTGTCAATATTTACACATATCTAACCTTTTTGCTATATCTACTAGGTATATTTCTCTGATATTCAAATGAGGTTTGCGAATTTTTCACCCAATATCTCACTTATTTCTATTTAAAATGTTATTTTGAAATGTTATTTTGATCATTCCAGCGTGTTTCTAAGGCTGTTTTATGCTAGAAATCAAAGTTTCATAAAAAAAATTCCAGTTAATAGAATTATGGGAGGTAATGGGTTAAGTAACATGGGCTCCAGCCCTCTGTTTTTATATTTCCATATTCCTGTTGAAATACACAGATTTCGTTTCAATTAATTTTGAAAATTACGATGAATTCAGTAAACCTTGTTGTTACTGAGCTGGTGTTCGGAACATAAATTAACATGAAATTTTAATTAAGATTTTAATTTAGTTCATTTTACAGCAGGGACTTTGTATCATAGAACCAAGGGTAGTGGTCTCATATGAGTTTACGTAAAAAGGGTTAACCTTTTTGGTATCCTAGTTCTGTAGAAGAACTTTGTTTAACCCTTTAACATTGAAACCGGTCTCAACCAGCCCAAAATTCTACCTATTTTATGTTCAAACTAGCTAGATCCAGCCTCTTACAGCTATTCTATGAAGTCATTCTAAAAAATATTATCACATCATTGAAGTCTCAAAGCTAGGATAATTTCAAAACAGGGTAATCTGAACAATAAAGGGTTAAATTAATTTGGGAAAATTTTGAAGAATTTGGTAAAAATAACTGACGTTATTAAAACTGGTGTTTGGAACATAAATTAATGCATGATTCCAATGGAAGGTTTTATTTAGATCACTTTAAAACAGGGATTTTGTATCATAGAATCAGAGCAAGTCTCAGGTATGCTGGGGTCAAAAAAATGTTAAGATATTGAGTTCAAGGTCATAAGGTTGTATGTTCAATTCTTGGAGCAGGCGCCACATTATGTCCCAGAAAAGACCCCCCTTCGGTCATGAATGGCCATGTAATTGCACCTAGAAAGTTACCCTCCAAAGCACAAGTCTTCCATAGGTTGTTTTATGGAAGACCAGCAGTCGCCCATGCATACCAGCCTCCACTCTCCACATCACTGATGTTATCCAAAGGAACGGCAAAGGGGTCGATACAGCTTGGCACCAGTGACATCGCAACTCATTTCTACAGATGAGTGAACTGGAGCCACGTGAAATAAAGTGTCTTGCTCAAGAACAAACACAGTCTGGTTCAGGAATTGAACTCACTACCTGATGTTTGTGAACTTGATGCTCTAACCACTGAGACATGCACCTTGAATATGTAAAAAGGGTAAAGGGTAAAGACCCCCTTCAGTCATGAATGACCCTGGGACTGCACCTAGAAAGTTCCCCTCCGAGGCACAAGTCCAGGCATATTTGTTTATGGAAGACCAGCAGTCACCCATGCATTCCAGTGTCCCCTCTCTATGCCACCGATGTTATCCAAGGGAAAGGCAAAGGGGCCAATACAGCTTGGCACCAGTGATGTCACAACTCATTTCTACAGTTGAGTGAACTGGAGCCATGTGAAAATAAAGTGTTTTGCTCAAGAAATCAACACAGTCCAGTCCGGGAATCAAACTCACAACTTCACAATTGTAAGCCTGATAGCCTAACCACTGAGCCATATGCCTTCATGTCCCAGAGCACAGGTACATCATTTCACACTGCTCCAGTCTACTTAGCGGAAAATAAGCAACAGCCAACTGCTAAAGCCCTCTCTCTTTCCCCAGCTGTCACACCATTGATGTGGTGCTGGGTTACGCAACGTGTGAGAGGGCCAAGAGGGTGCCTACGTCTGCCTGTGACTAGACAAGCACTTAAAACAATTAGTGAAAGCATGGTATATACTACCAAGTCTTACTTGCTTGTGAGTGATGGCCATGTTCGGTTATTGTCCATTATGAAATGAGAGAATGAAAAGCAGTTTCGTTGCACTTTGGTGACATCACCACCGAGGCAATTCCATTCCAACATCAAGTGAAAATCAATCTCTTACTCTCTGTCAGGTGGCGCTTTGATAGACGTAGTGGAACTACAACAGCGAACAGATCAAAGAGGAGCAACGAAACTTTTCCACACTTCATAATAGACAGCACGCTTAAGAGACAGATGAAAATAGAATGTCAACAGATCCCGTGCCTTTTGAAATGGTTAGAACGACTCTATGATACAGTTTGCTATACATGCATGTATAACCATATATACACACACACATACATACATACAAGATGTTTCAATCACTGGCCTGTGGCCATGCTGGAACCACCTCCATCAAGGGGGTTCTAGTCAGTGCTATCAACCCCCCCTAATATTTTGTATCACCTTAGAACTGAGGAAAACATGCAAAGATGTCCTGGGCAGGATTTGAACTAAGGCACACACACAGACACACACACATACATACATGCACACACACAACACATACATATTCATGCATCCATGTATGTGTATAAATCTATCTCTACACTCATATTCATTTACGCACACAATTATATATATATATATATACATATACACATATATATATATATATACGCACACACACACATATATACTGTTTAAATGCTACAGACCAACCCACAAACTTTGTTTTGGTGTGGCTTTATTTTAAGTTTTAGTTTTCAAATTTAAAATTTATTAGTATTATTATAATTATTATTTTTCATTTTGCTATTTCCTTGTCATGCTACGTGTCACCGCAGACATTTAGAACGGAAATTTAAAAAAAAAAAAAACTTTAAAAAAAAAACCAAAATTTTTTTTTGTTAAAAAAATCACACGTAGGTATAGGATTTAATGATTTCTGTTCTTCTCTGAGTGTCGACATCGGTGGAAACGGATATCGTCGAAACTGTATGGGAGCCCATTTCTCCGGTACCGCAAAGTTCCTTGATGGATTGCACATGGTATTTCACTTGCTCGACTCCTAACACAACCCCAGCCCGCACACGATTGGCAGCGTAGCTGCTGGACTCTCTTAAAGATTGTACATAATGGCTACCAGTGTCCTTAATTGAATGCATGTACTGGCTGCTTGTATCACGAATGGTTTGAACGTGGCACCGCATCTTCAACATTCTTCTTTCAACTCCGTCCATCAAACGAGCTCTCACTTCATCAAGGGTCTCCCGGATGTTCGTGTCCGGAGACACCTTATCGTAGTAGTCTTCATAATCGGTCACAGGTGTGGTACACTTGAGAGGGGAGGCCCCTGGAGAATGGTCAAGGTATGGTATGGAACCAAATGAAGAAAAATCCGAATTGGTGCAGTTACTGATCTTTTCGATTTCTGTAGAAGAATTGATTTCGACTGGTTGAATTTCTGGATCTTGGTCCGAGACTTTGAAATTCTTTTTGCGCTTGTTTATTACGTGTACGAGGATACGGATCGACCCAAACAAGATCCCCAGCAAAAGGAAAGAAAGGGATGCACCAAGACTGACAACAAGACTCATAGTGTAGACTGACGGAATTAGGGAGTAAACCTTTAAAACTAGTGTTGCTGAATTGTTCCCTAAGGGGTTAATTGCTAAACAACGGAACCGACCACCAAAATAGCCACGTAAATTCTGGATAAATAGCGACCCGTTATTCGATATGTAAATGTCGGAACTGTATTTAGAATCTAAATAAGTGTGCTTCATGAGAAACGGCTGTGATATCGAAGTCAATAGATGCAGATGCATATCATGTGCAAACAGGTCACCCCAGGGTGTTACCCAGACAATGCTGGGTCTGGGAGAACCTGTAGCATTGCAATCTAAGCGGATATTTTGATGACTAACTATAGACATGTTGGCACTCACAAAGTCCAGATGTGGTCCTTCACATAAAACATCAGTGTAATTCAAAAGCAACACCTGGTCCCCTGCTAGTGAAGGCGGAGAATGACATGTAAGGTTCTGAAAATTATAGAAAAGTTCAGGATTGTTGTTATAAGCAACCAAAAACTCTTGCACAACACAAGAACAATCGATCGGGTTCCCTTCCAGTGATACCTGATGCAGATTGCTAAACGACAATAGCAAATCTTCATGGAATGTCTGAAGCAAGTTGTGGCGCAGGTCGACCATTTTTAGAATACTGTTGTTCATGAGTGTGAAAGGCGGTATGTAGGTTAAGTAGTTGTAGGACAAATCCAACATTTCTAAATTTTCTAAAGGTTTGAATATGGAATTTGGTAATACTGGAAGAAAATTATTGTGTAAGTCAAGATATTCCAAATGAACCAAATGAGAAAATACACCTGTCGGCAGTGCTGCTAGCTTATTGTTGCTTAAGTCTAAAGAGACGAGATTGTTTAAAGATAAAAAGGCATCCTGAGATATGTTTGTGATGTTGTTCCTGCTGAGGTTTAGGTATGCTAAACTGGTGAGGCCGTCAAAAGACTCTGAAGAGATGCCAGTCAATTCGTTGAAACTCAAATCGAGATTGAAGACGTTGGCCGGTAAGAGAGACTGAGCTGAAAATTCTTCCAGACGTCCATTAATGGTGATGTTGCGAACATACGGCGGCACATTTTCAAGTTTGTCGATACCAAAGCAAGTCAAAGAAAGGCTGTCATTGCAGTTGCAACCAACTTGGCAGCACGTGACCTCCACCACAGATGTAAAAGCCAACAGGAGAATAATAATAATAATCAACTGGTAAACCGGAGAGACAGCGTGAAGAATCATTTTTTCAGCAATCTGCATCTGACTGAAACAGGAAACAAATACATCGTTAGACAACGAGATTGCAATTAGCAAACACTGACAATTCATTAGATAATTAAAATCAATCGATACTCTTCACACTGATGCTGTCATACAGATTGGTTTCCTTTTCTTACTTCCAAATGTCATTTCCAAACAAGGCTCAGGTATTCAGGGTGTGAAGGAGAAACTCTTTCTTTTTTTTTTTAAGAGGGACAGCAGAACTCCTGACCCTTTACAGGGTCTCAGAGACAGATGGAGAGTGAGGGAGGGGTTCCTAGAAGTGGAGACCTGCTTTGAATGCTTGCAAAAGCGGGGTCACTGGAAGGTATACAAGGTGCCGAGTGGTGGTGTGAAACTGGGTGATGGATTAAGAACTGGGTGATGGGTCAACATCGGGGTGATGGATTAAGAACTGAGTGATGGATCAACATCACCATCCAACTAGGGTCTCTAACAGGATTTGAATTCAGAATGCAAAAAGACAAATTGAATACAAGGTACTTGGTCCTCCATTCTTATAGTTCAATCAACCCATTAGCTTGGATTTATAGCTGTGAGGTAAGGAGCCTGCTTCCCAACTAGATGGTTCTGGGTTCAGTCCCTGTGTGTGGCACCTTGGGCAAATGTCTTCTACTATAGCCTCAAGCTGACCAAAGGCTTGTGAGTGAATTTGGTACAAGGAAACTGAAAGAAGCCCATCGTATATATGTGTGTGTGTGTGTGTGTGTGTGTATCTTTGTGTTTGTGTCCCCCACTACTGCTTGACAACCAGTGTTAGTGTTTTTATGTCCCTGTGACTTAGCAGTTTGGCAAAAGCTGCCAAGAGAATAATTACTAGGCTTTAAAAAAACAAGTACCAAGGTTGATTCATTCGACTAAGAATTTTTCAAGGTGGTGCCCCAGCATGGCCATAGTCTAACGCCTAAAGTAAAAAAAGAACATCAGAAGAACGGAATGCAAAGTGGACTTTGACTGGATTTGAACCCAAACTGATTCTGGTTCATGATTTGAAAAAAAGCATTGCTGCACAATTCACAAGTAGTTTACAAACACAGAGAACCACAAAGAACAAAGCTAATGGCCAAATTAATAGCAACGCCAACATTTACACACATTATAAGCTTGAAAGCCTCTACATAACGTACGTGTGTGTCTATGTGTGTGTGTGTGTGTGTAGAAAGGAGAGAGAGAGAGAACCAAACAGAAGCACCAAGTAGTTAAAGAAGGAGACAATAGCTCAACTAATTACTTTAGGAGTGAGAAGCAGTCAGAGCTCACTCACTTGTGTCAGTCTGTCTTTTATTCTCTCTTTCTTTCTCTCTCTGTCCATCTCAGCTTTTCTCTTTCACAATCACATCCTGACTACTAAACTTCTACCTCCGATAAACACACGTGGTGCTTATCCTTATCCTCATACAACAGCAGTTAAGTACCAACTGCTAAGAGTACCATAAATTCCAGAAAACATATTCAATTTGTTTTAATTATATTTAACTCTGTGTGTGTGTGTGTGTGTGTGTGTGTGTGTGTGTGTGTGTCTGTGTGTTGTAGGCTGAGTCCATGCTTGTTCTAGTTTGACCTTCCAGGGTCAAAAACAGACTACCAAGTCAAGAGCCAGGGTCAATGCTATCAACCCCATCCACCTCAAAACTGATAGCTTTGCACCGAAACCAGAAACCCTTATTATCATCATCTTGTGTTGTCATTTACGTTTGTCATGTCCTTTAAAATATCTTACATATTAGCCCCTGTGGCCAATAAAAGAATGAATT
>NC_069005.1:32211588-32222069 GCF_001194135.2 Octopus bimaculoides
GGGGGGGGGGGGTCTGGCCAGAATGTGGGAGTTATTTATACACACTGGTATCTCTCATCTCAGACTGCTTTAAGTGCATATATTAATTTTGGTTTCAAATTTTGGCAACAAGGCCAGCAATTTTAGGGGGAAGTGGTGGTGGGGGTAGTCGATTGCATCCCACCCACCTACCCACCATGCTCAACTGGTATTTCATTTTATTGACCCACTGAAAGAATGAAAAGCAAAGTCAACCTTGGCAGGATTTGAACTCAGAATGTAAAAGCAGAAGAAATGCTGCCAAGCATTTTGTCCAGTGTGCTAATGATTCCGCCAGCTCACCAATAATAATAATAATAATAATAATAATCCTCTTCCAGTTCTATATTTAAGAGATAAAGAATTATGTTCATTATTTACATTTGACGGATACTTGTCCTCATCTTGTTTGTTGTTAACACAACATTTCAGTTGATATACCCACCCAGGTGTCTTCATCAGGTGTCTTGGGGATGAGAACCCAGGTTAGAAATTTCCCCCAAAACACTCGATGAAGGTTGGAGGGTATATCAGCCGAAACGTTGTGTTAACAACAAACAAGATGAGGACAAATATCTGTCAAATGTAAATAATGTAAATAATTCTTTTCACTAGAAGCACAAGGCCTCGAATTTGGGAGAAGGGATTAAGTTGATTACATCGATCCTGGTGCATAGCTGGTACTAATTTTATCGACCACAAAAGGATGAAAGGCAAAGTCGACCTCGGTGGAATTTGAACTCAGAACATAAAGACAGATGAAATACCTCTAAGCTAAGATACAGACTATTCAACGTTATTATATCACTGCCATTAGAAATGATGTTTTAATTACAGATACAGAATATAGACTTATTATTACATCGTTATGACTTGTTTAATTAAAGACACAGAATACACACTTACATTGTTATCGTTATAAATGTTGTTTAATTAAAGATATGGAATGCAAAACATTACATCATTATGACTCTTAATTAAAGACATGGGATATGCAACATCACATCGTTATGACTGCCGCTTGATTAAAAAAAACAGAATAAACAGATTTAAAGGTTAATCCCATGAATACTAAGGCCACCAAAGAAATCTCAATACAGTCACTTGATCTGCTAGAAAAAGCAGCCAAGTTCCAATCGAATCACAGCCTACTGCTTTTTGTTTTTTAAGAAAAAATAAAAAGAAGGACACATTGAATAATAAAGGCGAACAGTCATGGTTGGAATTCTTCTGATCAAAATTAGACCAGGTTTAACCAACTTGCAATCATTTACCATTGTCTGAGAGAGAAACTATGGTTCGACAGGTTAGAGTGGAACCGAAGTTGGTGATGATGGTCAGATGAGGAAACTTTCAAATGTCTTCGCTATGTTATTTCTGAGATCTTTAAATTCTATGACCCACATCTTCTTTAGGGGTGGGCATGGGCACCCCATGTCAATGTCGTCTCCTTCATTGGACACGAAACTCGGCTTGCAAAGCCCTGTTGGGGCAAGCAAAAGCGAAATCGCGATGGCACCTGTGCCCAGCGTCGCCTTCCTGGCACTTGTGCCGGTGGCATGTGTAAAGACATTTGAGCGAGATTGTTGCCAGTGCCGCTGGACTGGCTCCTGTGCAGGTGGCATGTAAAATACACCATTCTGAGCATGGCTGTTGACAGTACCACCTGACTGGCCTTCATGCCGGTGGCACGTAAAAACACCCACTACACTCTCTGAGTGGTTGGCCTTAGGAAGGGCATCCAGCTGTAGAAACTCTGCCAAATCAGATTGGAGCCTGGTGTAGCCATCTGGTTCACCAGTCCTCAGTCAAATCGTCCAACCCATGCTAGCATGGAAAATGGATGTTAAACAATGATGATGATGATTGTAGGGTAAGTATGAGAAGCATGATGTGGCCACTTTGAGCATAAAACAAGTAAAATATATTTTGGCTGAACGTGGCTGGTTTGAATGATAGGGGGTTAAGCACCAGCCCTCCCCATCGCCACTGCCACACTCAACAGGATCTACGACAAGATGGTTAATGCAGTTAAATGGTTAATATGGGTTAATATGGTTAAGCAATTATTAAAAATAATTAACTTACAGGATAAATAATGAGGTTCACTTTTGATGGCTGAAACATCTTCAAACGATGTGGAGAACCTGTACAACAAGAAATAAATGCAGAAATCCAATTAAAAAATCATATTTTATTATATCAACTATTTTTTATTAAAAAATGAGTAAATATTTAACCCTTTTGATAGCAACCCACTTCAAATTGGTCCTAAAATAAAAAAAAAATTCCTGTTTTAATGTGATGTGACATGTAAAAGGCACCCACTACCCTCTCGGAGTGGTTGGTCTCAGGAAGAACATCCATCTGTAGAAACCAAATGCCAAATTAGATTGGTACCTGGTGCAGCTCTCCGACTTAGCAGTTCCAGTCAAACTGTCTGACCGACGCCAGCATGGAAAACGGATGCTTAATGATGATGATATATATATATATATATATATATGTATGTATACACACACACGTGCGCATGCATACGCACACATGAATGTATATGAAATTGTGTGCATGTGTGGCTACATCTATGTCTGTCCGCTACAACTGCTTGACAGCAAGTGTTGGTTCGTTTACATCCTTACAACTTAGCAGTCGAGCGAAAGAAATCAATAGACTACGAACAAGGATTAAAAAAAAAAAAGTAAGTACTGGCATCAATCTGTTTGACGAAAATCTCTCCGAGGCAGTACCCCAGCATGGCCACAGCGGAAGGCAGACAAAGGATAGTTTATCGCAGAGCCAGACAGAAAGCCTTTTCTATATCTCTCTGTCTCTGTTATGAAATATTCTTCTTACCGCCCAGAATGTGCATGTGCATAATGGGTGCACTGTTATGGACGCATACGGCAAGCGCTGTAATATCAGTTATGAAATGACCTTACAGTAAAACATCACCCCCACCACCACAACACACACCACTGCCAACTACCACCCACACATAAAATAAAGATAAACTTACTACTGGCTCAATAAGGCCGAGAGAGAGGGGGGGGAGATGGAAGAGAGAGGGGGGGAAGCTGCTCATCCGATAGGATTACACGACAGAAAATGTTAATAGGACAGTAAATGTCACGACAAAGAAAACAACATTACCGAGCTGATGGGGTGGGTGTGAGGGGTGGAGACAGTGTGGTCATTATCAGCTAGAAATAGCAGCCATATCCCTCCCTCTCTCAGATCATATTCCTTTCTGGCTCAGAAAGAAAACAGAGGTTACATTGGATAATGGTGGTCCTGGTCCTAGAGTGGGGATGGTTATTCCAGTGACGAGGAAGTGAAAACTGTAGTGAAGAAGTGGCTCAAAGAACAGTCAACAAAATTTTACGGAGCAGGGATACATGCACTCATTCGAAGGTGGAACTTTGCTATTGAGAGAAACGGTGACTATGTTGAGAAGTAGAGATGTGATCCACAGAGGACCAGCTTCATTTTGATGTATGATACATGTTCCTGTGTTGGTAATTATACCTGTCCTAAACAAAATGGCATTACTCTTTGACTCACCCTCGTACTTCCAGCACTAGGAAGATTGTTTCATACAAGAAGACTAAACTGCCCCCTTTCTCTTGTGTCAGTGCTTATTTGGGATCATGCCCTGTCACCTTTTCTACAGACATGTGATGCCACATCCCTCCGAGTTTCCAAACACCGAGACCAAGCCACAGACGTGAGGATGACACATGAATCCCAATTTCTACATCTTCCAGTTTCAGAAGCTCAGCTATGTGTCTTGGGTGCTACACTTCCTCTTCGAAATGCCCCAGCATGGCCACAGCCTTAGAGCAGGAACACACAAAAGAATATAAAAAAAAGACAAGACACTATTAAATGGAAAAATTGTCTAAACTCAAAACTTATCTATTTTCTCATGGGAGTGCTCCAGCATGACCACAGACCTCTCTACTAAAACTAAAAGCAACAGACACAGGTATTAGCCCATGGCTCTGGTTTCAATCCTACCATGTGGCACCTGGGGCAAGTGTTTTCTACAATGGTCCTGGGGCTGACCCAATGCCTTGAGAGTGAATTTGGTCAATGGAAACTGTATGGAAGCCCATCTCGTGTGTATAAGTGTAAGTGCAGATTAGTGTTACTGCTTGGCAACTGGTGTTCATTAGTATTCGTTTCCCGTAACTTAGTGGTTTGGCAAAAAGAGACTGACACACAACTGCAAATAAATGAATGTTTCGACTAAAACTGTTCAGAGTGATGCCCCAGCATGGGCACAATCCGATAACTGAAACAAGTAAAAAAAAAAAAGAATAAATAAATAAGTAAATAAAATTGTTATCAGTTCTGTATTGAATATTTGCACTAAAATTATTGATTTCTACTCAAATACTGCATCAATCTATCTATCTCTCTATCTACCATTCCTATCCCTTCTTCTCCTGTGTGTGTGTGTGTGTGTCTATCTCTCTCTCTCTATCTATCTCTACCATTCCTATCACTACTTCTCCTGCATCTCTCTCTCTCTCTCTCTCTATCATTTCTATCCCTTCTTCTCCCGTGTGTGTCTCTCTCTCAATCTACCATTCCTATAGCTACTCTTCCTGCTGTCTGTCTCTCTCTCTCACCCCACTTCCTATCTCTATCATGTCTACACCTACATCTACCCCTCCCCCTCTTTGCTTACCAGTCTCTCTCATCAACCACATGCACTTCCACACATTACCATCTTCCCACCACCACTACCACCACCTCTACCCCATCTCCCTCTGTATTTAATCATTACAAACAACAATGAACAACAACAGCAGCACTAACAACAGCCACGTTTACCAACCGATAACATTAACTAACACTGCACAAGCTAACAAGAAGCTCGTGCGATTGCTTGGCCTGGCAGAAACAGCAGCCAAACGTCCCTCAAATCACACCCTTCCACTGTTAATAGAATAAGAAAAAAAAAAAGAAAAACGAAAACAAAGACAAAATAGAAGACACAGTAGATAATGTAGTCCTAGATAGGCTGTGCCTGAAAAAAAAAAACAGACAGGCTGGTCACATCTGGAATCAGAATGTCTCTTTCGATCAAAAGTCTGGTCTGCCTGATCAAAATAGACCAAGGGTTAAACAACATCTATTTTTGGTCTGAAGCACACATTATCTAACGTAAACCTAGATATACTATGACGGAATAACAGACAGGCTGGTCATATCTGGAATCAGAATGTCTGATCTGCCTGATCAAAATAGACCAAGGGTTAAACAATATCTATTTTTGTTCTGAAGCACACATATTATCTAATGTAAACCTAGATCTACTTGGACAGAATAAAAGGAGGAGGAGGAGGAGGAAAGGTCATGGTTGGCTGGGTCTCTGGCTAGCTGGCTGTGACGTATGCTTCTGATCATAAGTATCTGCTTAATAAACCATTGACCTGAATCACAACAACAACAACAGCTAAAAGTACCAACACTGATGTTGCTTGCTTCATCTTCTGTCTTTTACTTGCTCCAGTCCATGAGACTACGGCCATGCTAGAGCACCGCCTTCAAAGGTTTCATTGGAAAACAAATCGACCCCCAAAGTTTATGCATTCTTGCAGCCTCGTAATTATTCTACTGGTCTCTTTTGCCAAACTGCTAAGTTAAAGACATAAACAAACCAACACCGGTTAAGCAGTAAGTAGAGGACAACGTCCCACACATGCACACATAAATGTATACATGGCAGGCTTCCACATAGTTTCCGTCTATGAAATTCACTAACAGGACATTGGTTGGTCCAAGGTACCACACAGTGGGACTGAACCGGAAACCTGTGACTGCAAAGAAAGCGTCTTAACTGCACAGTCATTGCTAGAAATAGCCACCTAAGTCCCTCAAATTATAACCTACCTCCTTGAAAAAGGGAAGGACACGTCAATCAATGCTTTGCTAGATATGCAAAAAGACAGGATGGTCCTGGTTGGAATGTCTTTGATCATGAGTCTACAGGATCAGGATACCACTGACCTAGGGCTAAACAGCAACAGAAGCCAATGACTTGCTTTGACATCATTGACAACTACCAGCATGAAATATGACCACCACCACCAACAAACACCACTGCCAACAACAACAACTACCACCTCCAACATCACCAACATCATCATCCAATAAACACTCCACCACTTCCGAACATGACCATCACCAAAGACCCAAACTACAACCACACTGCTAACACCACCACCGCCAACAATAATGCCATCATCAACGCCACCACCCTAACCACTAAGGTAACATGGAGCCGACAAGGGGAACAGCTACATGATCGCTCAACCTGCTAGAAAGAGCAGTCAAAATCCTTTCAAATCACACACACACACACACACACAGAAGTACTATCATGAGGGAAGAAGAGAAAAAAGTGCAAAGACACATTGCTTATAATGATTTAGTGATTTGTCCTTTGTCCTTCACACTTCGAACTCCCAAACCCCTGAACACCTTAAAAAAAATTAATTAATCAATTAAAAAAGGGACAGGATAAGAATGTGTGCTTGAATTCTTTTGATTGTAAACAAGGCCTGTTTGTTCAATACCTGACCTGGGGTTAAACAGTAACAAATACCACCGTCGCCACCACCACCAACACCACCTTTAGGTCCAGGTAGTTAGTAACAGCCACCGAGAGAAGTTGCTTTTAACATCATGTCAACACTACTACTAAATATATTGATTGAGATTACCGTTTGCTGTTTGTGCCATTATTTTTATTATTAGTTTGTTTGCTTGTTAATTACATTCTTTTTTTTTTTTATATATCTAATTATTTATAATTTTTTTTTGTTTTTCATCCACTCCATCCCACCCCGTCTCCCTCAACCTTTCGTTTGGACACCACTCTCTGCATTGATGTATTAACCTATATTTAAAGATGTATTAACCTACATCAGATTATACACAAACACATATACATACACCACACAAAAAAACCCATACATAAACATACGTACACACACACACACACACACATATATATATATATATAAATATACATCCATTCGTACACACATAAACATAGGCATTCACACATATATAAGCAGTTTGTCTCCTTTCTAATTTCATTGGACACAGTTTATTAACCTACATCATAGACAATATCTTGTATATAATAGAGTACACACACACACAAACCCAGGTAGTATAACCTTAACTTATATATAATATTCAATCAGTGAGAGTGCACAACAGCAGAACTGGTAGTCAGTGCTATGACTATGTGAATTGAACAAACGATAAGAATGAGCCTCAAATATACCACAAAGAAAATAAGGAGTGAGGAAGTCGACCAAGCTGAAACACAGACCCTTTTACGTGACATTCCGAGTTCAAATCCAGACAAGGTTAATTACATTTTTTATCCATTGAAGGTTGATAAATAAAGGACCAGTTCAATTATAAGGGATTGCTTCTTCTTCCTCTCCGTTTCTTATTCCGTGTAGAAGCCTGAAGAGCAATGGTTTCCACCAAGTTTGAAACAGCACCAAAGCATTACCATTTTTCCTTCCTTCCTTATTTGTCTTAGCGTCATCATTAAACATGTCAGACCAAATGCTTAGTGGCATTTCTTCCGACTCTTTACATTCTGAATTCAAATCCCACCACGGTTAACTTTGCCCTTCATCTTTTTTGGGGTTGATAAAAATGAAGTACCAGTCAAGAACTGGGGTCCATGTAACCAACATGTTCTGCTAACGATTCTGCCAGCTCACAGCCTGATGTTGTTGTACAGGGTGGTGTGAAAGTCTGGTTACCCCCAACCAAAAAGTAATGAGAACAATAGAAGAACAAGGGATGCGGTAATCCAAAGCAAGAACTGGATTTAGTTTATTCCCTTCCATTGATGCTGTCACACATCGAAAAGGTCTGTATGAACACCATCATTTTCGTGGCCCAAAATGATGCAACGCCATGTCCTGTGTGGTATTTTCCAAAGTTGTGCTTTGGTGATTGTTGCAAAGGCTCTCTGAATGGCGTCCTTCAACTGATGGGTCTTCTGGTATCGTTCTTGTGAAACTCTCTCCTTGAAAATACCCTACAGACCCACGGAACGTTATCGTAAGATGTGATGTCCGGACTTT
The DNA here is from genome assembly GCF_001194135.2 of Octopus bimaculoides. Taxonomy (NCBI): domain Eukaryota; kingdom Metazoa; phylum Mollusca; class Cephalopoda; order Octopoda; family Octopodidae; genus Octopus; species Octopus bimaculoides. The sequence goes on from NC_069005.1 coordinate 32,219,736, forward strand.
TGGGTGGCCAATCAAAAGGTGATGGAAGTTGATGCAATCCTCACCCTCTTTTACTTGTTTCAGTCATTTGACTGTGGCCATGCTGGAGCACCGCCTTTAGTCGAGCAAATCGACCCCAGGACTTATTCTTTGGAAGCCTAGTACTTATTCTATAGGTCTCTTTTGCCGAACCGCTAAGTTATGGGGACGGAAGCACACCAGCATCGGTTGTCAAGCGATGTTGCGGGGACAAACACAGACACACAAACATATATATATAAACCTATATACGACGAGCTTCATTCAGTTTCCGTCTACCAAATCCACTCACAAGGCTTTGGTTGGCCCGAGGCTATAGTAGACGACACTTGCTCAAGGTGCCTCGCAGTGGGACTGAACGCGGAACGATGTGGTTGGAAAGCAAGCTACTTACCACACAGCCACTCCTGCGCCTATCCATCTATCCTGAAAAACTTCACTTAGGTATTCACGGACAGTGAGAGCAGAGTGGGGTGGGGCATATCTTATATTACTAGAACAAAAAATAATGATAATAACAACAACAATAAACAATGTGTAGAGGGGTGACAAGACTTTCGGACCACCCTGTAGAAAAGAACAAAAACAAACCAGTTACTGTGGCTATAGCTTCACCAAGAGACAAAACGAAAGAAAAAAAAGAATTCTGACACCGTATTACAAATGGTTTTTAAGCAAAGTTAACGATCTTTGTGTGTTTCTGAATGACTGACTTGCATTTTCCGTAATCAAAAAGGTGTAAAAAAAAAAAAAAAAAAAAAAAAAAAAAAAGACATCAATTAACCAGAATGCCCATTCAGTTTCCACAGTAATTAGGAAAGATCTGCAGATAATTACAATTAACAGACTTAATTCACATGAAATTTGGCACAAACAGATGCAAGGAACACAGCATTTGGGGGGACATGACACTCTCGTTGAGAATAATATTGATTTCTTTGACACAAGGCCATAAGTTTTGATGGCGTTTTCTTTTTTTTTTTTGTTTCTAAGGAAAGTGTATTAAGTGCCATTGTTGCTGCTATCACGCACACACACACATACACAGGAACCGCATCCAAGAAACGGTCACTTTTGGCTGGTTCTCAAAGACTCACAAAACCAACCATGATGCTACAATCTTATGCTGTTGTTTGCTGCTCTGCTCTCACTCTCCTCCTCCCCCTCTCCCTCCTACCACCACTATTACTATGATACCTTTTCTTTGTCTTCTCCAACCTAGCAATTTGCTTCATCAACTCCCATCCAAGCCTACTTGATACAGATGCATAAACAGACATACATTCACATGTACATACACACACACACACACACACACACATATACACACCTATACGAGACGGCCAGTCACTATGCAGTCAACCAGCCTGCTAGAAATAGCAGTCAAGTCACTCTCAGATCATACCATAAAATGTGTTTAGCAAAAAATAAAAAAATAAAGGCATCGAATAATGGTATCCTCAGTACATTGTAAAAGGAGGGGGTGGTCATGCCTGGAACTTATTTTATCCCCCACCCCATGATGATGATGATGATTGGTAGTGGTGATGATGGTGGTGGTGGTGGTGATGCTACAAAATGAAAGGAAAATGGCAATGCTTGCAAAAACTTTGGTCCCAGGAATTTTGGTGATGTAATGAAAAAAATACACTGCTAGGTAAAAAAATTTTTTTATGGTCTGGCACTAATGAGTTTCAGCCAACCCCATTATCTTAATTATCTGAAGAATAAATGAACTCACTGATGGGTATTGAACCGTGTGCCTTTTTGCTTACTGGGCAAAACAACATGCAACCAGTTTTCTGCCACATCAACTTGGTGAGAGAAGCCTAAGCAAAGAAGAAGAAAAAGAAGGAAGGAAGGAAGGAAGGAAAAGGAAGGAAAGGAGGGAAGGAAGGAAAGGAAAAAGGAAAGAAGGAAAAAAGAAGGAAGGAAAGAAAGAAAGAAAAAGAGCAACAGGAGACCAAGAGGGGAGAAAACAAGAAATAAAAAAAAGAGCTGAATATCAAGTCTTTTACTGAGTAAGACATCAGAGAGAGAGAGAGGGGGGGACTGAGATGAGATAGAGAGAGAAAAATAAGGCTGAAAGAATTGGTAAGCAGACAAGAAGAAGAGGTAAGAAGAGGCTACAGATTACTACTACTACTGTTCTGCTGGTAGGTATAAAAAGCACCATGTTCCAAACCTTTTCACCTGTAATTAGATTTTTTTTTTTTTAATTCTTTCAAAAGGATCAACCAACAAACAAGCCAGCCAGAAAACCATCCCTTCTTCCCACCCTACAAAACAACAAAACGCCCCTCCCCCACGTCTTCC
>NC_069005.1:32223073-32223810 GCF_001194135.2 Octopus bimaculoides
AATCCCTTCTCTCTCTTGTTATATATATTTTATATATTTATTCATTTTCCCTTTTTTGGTTTTTCAATTCAAATTCTTTCCAATTCTGACACCCCCCCCTTTCTTTCTCTCTCCCTCTCTTTTCCTGACTCCCTCCCTCCTATATTCCTCACTCCCCCCCCTGCGCTTCTATGATAGATGTGTCACTGTGATGGTGCTTGGTGCTAAGCCACAGCCAACAATGGAAGATCTAAGAGTTCATGTGACCTGCTAGAAATAGCACCCAAATCTCTCTCAAATCACAACCTACTGGCTTCATAAAGAAAGAAGGAGCACATACATTGCATGGTCTATATACACAAAATCAGACAGGACAGTCATGACAGGAATGTCTTTGATCATGGTCTGTTCAAGCAAGGCTGACCTGGGGTTAAACAACAGCTAATTTTCCATTCTATTAGATCAGTAACTGTGTCACTTTGAAAACTATATATTTCGAACAAGAACAGTTATGCTTTTGTGCTGAGTGGGGATGCTGAACTCCCTTTTTCGAAAATATAAGGACACAGATGGTGTGCCGTATAGCCAGCTGGAGACCAATGTTTCCTGGGGCTAAATAGCAGTAATATTCGTCCTAACCAGGACTGCCACATTATGTTGGCAAATAATCTTTACTCTAGAGTATTGTTACTGAATGTCTTTCATTGAAAGATTTACAAATAGCAATTTTATATATATATATATATATATATATATAT
>NC_069005.1:32224521-32225180 GCF_001194135.2 Octopus bimaculoides
AACAACAGGTCGTCTTGTTTATGTCTTTTAGTCATCACAAAATAAGTTATCAGTTGACAACAGAAAGAGGGAGGGAGGGAGGGAGGGTGCAGCCTTGTCCACTGTACCTCCTCCTTCCACAAAATCTGTGACCTTGTGTCTGTCTCCTCCCCTTCCTTCTCCTCCTACTATCACTGACTTTCGTGTTCTTCTCTCACTGGGTCCTTTGTAAAAAGTTCTGAAGTCTTGTTTATATTCTATAAACAGAGCATAGCTATATCTTTCTACTCTCTCTCCCCCTCTCTCTCATTACTTCCATACTTTTTACTCCATCTCTGTTATGTCCTTCACACAATCTACTCTCTCTCTCTCTCTCTAATCACTTCTCTTACTACAGACGTACAAACACTACTCTTTCTCTCCCTGCTATTCTTATCACAGAATTTACACACACACACACACACACGATACATTCTATCTATCTCTCTACCCACTACTCCTACTATAAACACAGCCGACTTTCTCTCTCTCTCTCTCTCTCTCTCTCTCTCTCTCTCTCTCTCATATTCCTTTCACAGGCTTTCCTCCTCTCCTATTCCTTTCCCCCAGTCTACTCTCTCAAACTCTCTCTACTCACCACTCCTCTCTCCTCTCTCTTTCGCTCACTCTCCCCCACACAC